>NW_026263373.1:0-277359 GCF_947179515.1 Apodemus sylvaticus
AAAAGCTTTCATGTTGCGTGTATGTCTAAGTGTGTAGCCTCAAAAGAGAAGGCACAGGACAGTTTTCTCTCGAAAGGATATGTAAGAATACCACTTCATAAGGAAATACAGTTTTGCATAGTAAAGACATATACGTACGCATTGGAAACTCTTTACGAGAAGAAATAACGCATCGTACAAAATTAGCTTGTATCTCCAAAACTACACGTTGTATCTCGAAAAGAATTGTTGTGGCGTGTACGTCTTAACATGTAGCATCTAAAGAGAACCAAAAGGAGAATTTTCTTTCGTCAAAATTTTTCAGAAAATCACGTTTTAAGGAAATCCCGCATCGTGCGAAATTATCTTGTTTTTCCTAAACAACACGTTGTAAGTCGAAAAGCTTTCATGTTGCGTGTATGTCTAAGTGTGTAGCCTCAAAAGAGAAGGCACAGGACAGTTTTCTCTCGAAAGGATATGTAAGAATACCACTTCATAAGGAAATACAGTTTTGCAGAGTAAAGACATATACGTACGCATTGGAAACTCCTTACGAGAAGAAATAACGCATAGTACAAAATTAGCTTGTATCTCCAAAACTACACGTTGTATCTCGAAAAGAATTGTTGTGGCGTGTACGTCTTTACATGTAGCATCTAAAGAGAACCAAAAGAAGAATTTTCTTTCGTCAAAATTTTTCAGAAAATCACGTTTTAAGGAAATCCCGCATCGTGCGAAATTATCTTGTTTTTCCTAAACAACACGTTGTAAGTCGAAAAGCTTTCATGTTGCGTGTATGTCTAAGTGTGTAGCCTCAAAAGAGAAGGCACAGGACAGTTTTCTCTCGAAAGGATATGTAAGAATACCACTTCATAAGGAAATACAGTTTTGCAGAGTAAAGACATATACGTACGCATTGGAAACTCTTTACGAGAAGAAATAACGCATAGTACAAAATTAGCTTGTATCTCCAAAACTACACGTTGTATCTCGAAAAGAATTGTTGTGGCGTGTACGTCTTAACATGTAGCATCTAAAGAGAACCAAAAGGAGAATTTTCTTTCGTCAAAATTTTTCAGAAAATCACGTTTTAAGGAAATCCCGCATCGTGCGAAATTATCTTGTTTTTCCTAAACAACACGTTGTAAGTCGAAAAGCTTTCATGTTGCGTGTATGTCTAAGTGTGTAGCCTCAAAAGAGAAGGCACAGGACAGTTTTCTCTCGAAAGGATATGTAAGAATACCACTTCATAAGGAAATACAGTTTTGCAGAGTAAAGACATATACGTACGCATTGGAAACTCTTTACGAGAAGAAATAACGCATAGTACAAAATTAGCTTGTATCTCCAAAACTACACGTTGTATCTCGAAAAGAATTGTTGTGGCGTGTACGTCTTTACATGTAGCATCTAAAGAGAACCAAAAGGAGAATTTTCTTTCGTCAAAATTTTTCAGAAAATCACGTTTTAAGGAAATCCCGCATCGTGCGAAATTATCTTGTTTTTCCTAAACAACACGTTGTAAGTCGAAAAGCTTTCATGTTGCGTGTATGTCTAAGTGTGTAGCCTCAAAAGAGAAGGCACAGGACAGTTTTCTCTCGAAAGGATATGTAAGAATACCACTTCATAAGGAAATACAGTTTTGCAGAGTAAAGACATATACGTACGCACTGGAAACTCTTTACGAGAAGAAATAACGCATAGTACAAAATTAGCTTGTATCTCCAAAACTACACGTTGTATCTCGAAAAGAATTGTTGTGGCGTGTACGTCTTAACATGTAGCATCTAAAGAGAACCAAAAGGAGAATTTTCTTTCGTCAAAATTTTTCAGAAAATCACGTTTTAAGGAAATCCCGCATCGTGCGAAATTATCTTGTTTTTCCTAAACAACACGTTGTAAGTCGAAAAGCTTTCATGTTGCGTGTATGTCTAAGTGTGTAGCCTCAAAAGAGAAGGCACAGGACAGTTTTCTCTCGAAAGGATATGTAAGAATACCACTTCATAAGGAAATACAGTTTTGCAGAGTAAAGACATATACGTACGCATTGGAAACTCTTTACGAGAAGAAATAACGCATAGTACAAAATTAGCTTGTATCTCCAAAACTACACGTTGTATCTCGAAAAGAATTGTTGTGGCGTGTACGTCTTAACATGTAGCATCTAAAGAGAACCAAAAGGAGAATTTTCTTTCGTCAAAATTTTTCAGAAAATCACGTTTTAAGGAAATCCCCCATCGTGCGAAATTATCTTGTTTTTCCTAAACAACACGTTGTAAGTCGAAAAGCTTTCATGTTGCGTGTATGTCTAAGTGTGTAGCCTCAAAAGAGAAGGCACAGGACAGTTTTCTCTCGAAAGGATATGTAAGAATACCACTTCATAAGGAAATACAGTTTTGCAGAGTAAAGACATATACGTACGCATTGGAAATTCTTTACGAGAAGAAATAACGCATAGTACAAAATTAGCTTGTATCTCCAAAACTACACGTTGTATCTCGAAAAGAATTGTTGTGGCGTGTACGTCTTAACATGTAGCATCTAAAGAGAACCAAAAGAGAATTTTCTTTCGTCAAAATTTTTCAGAAAATCACGTTTTAAGGAAATCCCGCATCGTGCGAAATTATCTTGTTTTTCCTAAACAACACGTTGTAAGTCGAAAAGCTTTCATGTTGCGTGTATGTCTAAGTGTGTAGCCTCAAAAGAGAAGGCACAGGACAGTTTTCTCTCGAAAGGACATGTAAGAATACCACTTCATAAGGAAATACAGTTTTGCAGAGTAAAGACATATACGTACGCATTGGAAACTCTTTACGAGAAGAAATAACGCATCGTACAAAATTAGCTTGTATCTCCAAAACTACACGTTGTATCTCGAAAAGAATTGTTGTGGCGTGTACGTCTTAACATGTAGCATCTAAAGAGAACCAAAAGGAGAATTTTCTTTCGTCAAAATTTTTCAGAAAATCACGTTATAAGGAAATCCCGCATCGTGCGAAATTATCTTGTTTTTCCTAAACAACACGTTGTAAGTCGAAAAGCTTTCATGTTGCGTGTATGTCTAAGTGTGTAGCCTCAAAAGAGAAGGCACAGGACAGTTTTCTCTCGAAAGGATATGTAAGAATACCACTTCATAAGGAAATACAGTTTTGCAGAGTAAAGACATATACGTACGCATTGGAAACTCTTTACGAGAAGAAATAACGCATAGTACAAAATTAGCTTGTATCTCCAAAACTACACGTTGTATCTCGAAAAGAATTGTTGTGGCGTGTACGTCTTAACATGTAGCATCTAAAGAGAACCAAAAGGAGAATTTTCTTTCGTCAAAATTTTTCAGAAAATCACGTTTTAAGGAAATCCCGCATCGTGCGAAATTATCTTGTTTTTCCTAAACAACACGTTGTAAGTTGAAAAGCTTTCATGTTGCGTATATGTCTAAGTGTATAGCCTCAAAAGAGAAGGCACAGGACAGTTTTCTCTCGAAAGGATATGTAAGAATACCACTTCATAAGGAAATACAGTTTTGCAGCGTAAAGACATATAGGTACGCATTGGAAACTCTACGAGAAGAAATAACGCATAGTACAAAATTAGCTTGTATCTCCAAAACTACACGTTGTATCTCGAAAAGAATTGTTGTGGCGTGTACGTCTTAACATGTAGCATCTAAAGAGAACCAAAAGGAGAATTTTCTTTCGTCAACATTTTTCAGAAAATCACGTTTTAAGGAAATCCCGCATCGTGCGAAATTATCTTGTTTTTCCTAAACAACACGTTGTAAGTCGAAAAGCTTTCATGTTGCGTGTATGTCTAAGTGTGTAGCCTCAAAAGAGAAGGCACAGGACAGTTTTCTCTCGAAAGGATATGTAAGAATACCACTTCATAAGGAAATACAGTTTTGCAGAGTAAAGACATATACGTACGCATTGGAAACTCTTTACGAGAAGAAATAACGCATAGTACAAAATTAGCTTGTATCTCCAAAACTACACGTTGTATCTCGAAAAGAATTGTTGTGGCGTGTACGTCTTAACATGTAGCATCTAAAGAGAACCAAAAGGAGAATTTTCTTTCGTCAAAATTTTTCAGAAAATCACGTTTTAAGGAAATCCCGCATCGTGCGAAATTATCTTGTTTTTCCTAAACAACACGTTGTAAGTCGAAAAGCTTTCATGTTGCGTGTATGTCTAAGTGTGTAGCCTCAAAAGAGAAGGCACAGGACAGTTTTCTCTCGAAAGGATATGTAAGAATACCACTTCATAAGGAAATACAGTTTTGCAGAGTAAAGACATATACGTACGCATTGGAAACTCTTTACGAGAAGAAATAACGCATAGTACAAAATTAGCTTGTATCTCCAAAACTACACGTTGTATCTCGAAAAGAATTGTTGTGGCGTGTACGTCTTAACATGTAGCATCTAAAGAGAACCAAAAGGAGAATTTTCTTTCGTCAAAATTTTTCAGAAAATCACGTTTTAAGGAAATCCCGCATCGTGCGAAATTATCTTGTTTTTCCTAAACAACACGTTGTAAGTCGAAAAGCTTTCATGTTGCGTGTATGTCTAAGTGTGTAGCCTCAAAAGAGAAGGCACAGGACAGTTTTCTCTCGAAAGGATATGTAAGAATACCACTTCATAAGGAAATACAGTTTTGCAGAGTAAAGACATATACGTACGCATTGGAAACTCTTTACGAGAAGAAATAACGCATAGTACAAAATTAGCTTGTATCTCCAAAACTACACGTTGTATCTCGAAAAGAATTGTTGTGGCGTGTACGTCTTAACATGTAGCATCTAAAGAGAACCAAAAGGAGAATTTTCTTTCGTCAAAATTTTTCAGAAAATCACGTTTTAAGGAAATCCCGCATCGTGCGAAATTATCTTGTTTTTCCTAAACAACACGTTGTAAGTCGAAAAGCTTTCATGTTGCGTGTATGTCTAAGTGTGTAGCCTCAAAAGAGAAGGCACAGGACAGTTTTCTCTCGAAAGGATATGTAAGAATACCACTTCATAAGGAAATACAGTTTTGCAGAGTAAAGACATATACGTACGCATTGGAAACTCTTTACGAGAAGAAATAACGCATAGTACAAAATTAGCTTGTATCTCCAAAACTACACGTTGTATCTCGAAAAGAATTGTTGTGGCGTGTACGTCTTTACATGTAGCATCTAAAGAGAACCAAAAGGAGAATTTTCTTTCGTCAAAATTTTTCAGAAAATCACGTTTTAAGGAAATCCCGCATCGTGCGAAATTATCTTGTTTTTCCTAAACAACACGTTGTAAGTCGAAAAGCTTTCATGTTGCGTGTATGTCTAAGTGTGTAGCCTCAAAAGAGAAGGCACAGGACAGTTTTCTCTCGAAAGGATATGTAAGAATACCACTTCATAAGGAAATACAGTTTTGCAGAGTAAAGACATATACGTACGCACTGGAAACTCTTTACGAGAAGAAATAACGCATAGTACAAAATTAGCTTGTATCTCCAAAACTACACGTTGTATCTCGAAAAGAATTGTTGTGGCGTGTACGTCTTAACATGTAGCATCTAAAGAGAACCAAAAGGAGAATTTTCTTTCGTCAAAATTTTTCAGAAAATCACGTTTTAAGGAAATCCCGCATCGTGCGAAATTATCTTGTTTTTCCTAAACAACACGTTGTAAGTCGAAAAGCTTTCATGTTGCGTGTATGTCTAAGTGTGTAGCCTCAAAAGAGAAGGCACAGGACAGTTTTCTCTCGAAAGGATATGTAAGAATACCACTTCATAAGGAAATACAGTTTTGCAGAGTAAAGACATATACGTACGCATTGGAAACTCTTTACGAGAAGAAATAACGCATAGTACAAAATTAGCTTGTATCTCCAAAACTACACGTTGTATCTCGAAAAGAATTGTTGTGGCGTGTACGTCTTAACATGTAGCATCTAAAGAGAACCAAAAGGAGAATTTTCTTTCGTCAAAATTTTTCAGAAAATCACGTTTTAAGGAAATCCCCCATCGTGCGAAATTATCTTGTTTTTCCTAAACAACACGTTGTAAGTCGAAAAGCTTTCATGTTGCGTGTATGTCTAAGTGTGTAGCCTCAAAAGAGAAGGCACAGGACAGTTTTCTCTCGAAAGGATATGTAAGAATACCACTTCATAAGGAAATACAGTTTTGCAGAGTAAAGACATATACGTACGCATTGGAAATTCTTTACGAGAAGAAATAACGCATAGTACAAAATTAGCTTGTATCTCCAAAACTACACGTTGTATCTCGAAAAGAATTGTTGTGGCGTGTACGTCTTAACATGTAGCATCTAAAGAGAACCAAAAGAGAATTTTCTTTCGTCAAAATTTTTCAGAAAATCACGTTTTAAGGAAATCCCGCATCGTGCGAAATTATCTTGTTTTTCCTAAACAACACGTTGTAAGTCGAAAAGCTTTCATGTTGCGTGTATGTCTAAGTGTGTAGCCTCAAAAGAGAAGGCACAGGACAGTTTTCTCTCGAAAGGACATGTAAGAATACCACTTCATAAGGAAATACAGTTTTGCAGAGTAAAGACATATACGTACGCATTTGAAACTCTTTACGAGAAGAAATAACGCATCGTACAAAATTAGCTTGTATCTCCAAAACTACACGTTGTATCTCGAAAAGAATTGTTGTGGCGTGTACGTCTTAACATGTAGCATCTAAAGAGAACCAAAAGGAGAATTTTCTTTCGTCAAAATTTTTCAGAAAATCACGTTATAAGGAAATCCCGCATCGTGCGAAATTATCTTGTTTTTCCTAAACAACACGTTGTAAGTCGAAAAGCTTTCATGTTGCGTGTATGTCTAAGTGTGTAGCCTCAAAAGAGAAGGCACAGGACAGTTTTCTCTCGAAAGGATATGTAAGAATACCACTTCATAAGGAAATACAGTTTTGCAGAGTAAAGACATATACGTACGCATTGGAAACTCTTTACGAGAAGAAATAACGCATAGTACAAAATTAGCTTGTATCTCCAAAACTACACGTTGTATCTCGAAAAGAATTGTTGTGGCGTGTACGTCTTAACATGTAGCATCTAAAGAGAACCAAAAGGAGAATTTTCTTTCGTCAAAATTTTTCAGAAAATCACGTTTTAAGGAAATCCCGCATCGTGCGAAATTATCTTGTTTTTCCTAAACAACACGTTGTAAGTTGAAAAGCTTTCATGTTGCGTATATGTCTAAGTGTATAGCCTCAAAAGAGAAGGCACAGGACAGTTTTCTCTCGAAAGGATATGTAAGAATACCACTTCATAAGGAAATACAGTTTTGCAGCGTAAAGACATATAGGTACGCATTGGAAACTCTACGAGAAGAAATAACGCATAGTACAAAATTAGCTTGTATCTCCAAAACTACACGTTGTATCTCGAAAAGAATTGTTGTGGCGTGTACGTCTTAACATGTAGCATCTAAAGAGAACCAAAAGGAGAATTTTCTTTCGTCAAAATTTTTCAGAAAATCACGTTTTAAGGAAATCCCGCATCGTGCGAAATTATCTTGTTTTTCCTAAACAACACGTTGTAAGTCGAAAAGCTTTCATGTTGCGTGTATGTCTAAGTGTGTAGCCTCAAAAGAGAAGGCACAGGACAGTTTTCTCTCGAAAGGATATGTAAGAATACCACTTCATAAGGAAATACAGTTTTGCAGAGTAAAGACATATACGTACGCATTGGAAACTCTTTACGAGAAGAAATAACGCATAGTACAAAATTAGCTTGTATCTCCAAAACTACACGTTGTATCTCGAAAAGAATTGTTGTGGCGTGTACGTCTTTACATGTAGCATCTAAAGAGAACCAAAAGGAGAATTTTCTTTCGTCAAAATTTTTCAGAAAATCACGTTTTAAGGAAATCCCGCATCGTGCGAAATTATCTTGTTTTTCCTAAACAACACGTTGTAAGTCGAAAAGCTTTCATGTTGCGTGTATGTCTAAGTGTGTAGCCTCAAAAGAGAAGGCACAGGACAGTTTTCTCTCGAAAGGATATGTAAGAATACCACTTCATAAGGAAATACAGTTTTGCAGAGTAAAGACATATACGTACGCACTGGAAACTCTTTACGAGAAGAAATAACGCATAGTACAAAATTAGCTTGTATCTCCAAAACTACACGTTGTATCTCGAAAAGAATTGTTGTGGCGTGTACGTCTTAACATGTAGCATCTAAAGAGAACCAAAAGGAGAATTTTCTTTCGTCAAAATTTTTCAGAAAATCACGTTTTAAGGAAATCCCGCATCGTGCGAAATTATCTTGTTTTTCCTAAACAACACGTTGTAAGTCGAAAAGCTTTCATGTTGCGTGTATGTCTAAGTGTGTAGCCTCAAAAGAGAAGGCACAGGACAGTTTTCTCTCGAAAGGATATGTAAGAATACCACTTCATAAGGAAATACAGTTTTGCAGAGTAAAGACATATACGTACGCATTGGAAACTCTTTACGAGAAGAAATAACGCATAGTACAAAATTAGCTTGTATCTCCAAAACTACACGTTGTATCTCGAAAAGAATTGTTGTGGCGTGTACGTCTTAACATGTAGCATCTAAAGAGAACCAAAAGGAGAATTTTCTTTCGTCAAAATTTTTCAGAAAATCACGTTTTAAGGAAATCCCCCATCGTGCGAAATTATCTTGTTTTTCCTAAACAACACGTTGTAAGTCGAAAAGCTTTCATGTTGCGTGTATGTCTAAGTGTGTAGCCTCAAAAGAGAAGGCACAGGACAGTTTTCTCTCGAAAGGATATGTAAGAATACCACTTCATAAGGAAATACAGTTTTGCAGAGTAAAGACATATACGTACGCATTGGAAATTCTTTACGAGAAGAAATAACGCATAGTACAAAATTAGCTTGTATCTCCAAAACTACACGTTGTATCTCGAAAAGAATTGTTGTGGCGTGTACGTCTTAACATGTAGCATCTAAAGAGAACCAAAAGAGAATTTTCTTTCGTCAAAATTTTTCAGAAAATCACGTTTTAAGGAAATCCCGCATCGTGCGAAATTATCTTGTTTTTCCTAAACAACACGTTGTAAGTCGAAAAGCTTTCATGTTGCGTGTATGTCTAAGTGTGTAGCCTCAAAAGAGAAGGCACAGGACAGTTTTCTCTCGAAAGGACATGTAAGAATACCACTTCATAAGGAAATACAGTTTTGCAGAGTAAAGACATATACGTACGCATTGGAAACTCTTTACGAGAAGAAATAACGCATCGTACAAAATTAGCTTGTATCTCCAAAACTACACGTTGTATCTCGAAAAGAATTGTTGTGGCGTGTACGTCTTAACATGTAGCATCTAAAGAGAACCAAAAGGAGAATTTTCTTTCGTCAAAATTTTTCAGAAAATCACGTTATAAGGAAATCCCGCATCGTGCGAAATTATCTTGTTTTTCCTAAACAACACGTTGTAAGTCGAAAAGCTTTCATGTTGCGTGTATGTCTAAGTGTGTAGCCTCAAAAGAGAAGGCACAGGACAGTTTTCTCTCGAAAGGATATGTAAGAATACCACTTCATAAGGAAATACAGTTTTGCAGAGTAAAGACATATACGTACGCCATTGGAAACTCTTTACGAGAAGAAATAACGCATAGTACAAAATTAGCTTGTATCTCCAAAACTACACGTTGTATCTCGAAAAGAATTGTTGTGGCGTGTACGTCTTAACATGTAGCATCTAAAGAGAACCAAAAGGAGAATTTTCTTTCGTCAAAATTTTTCAGAAAATCACGTTTTAAGGAAATCCCGCATCGTGCGAAATTATCTTGTTTTTCCTAAACAACACGTTGTAAGTTGAAAAGCTTTCATGTTGCGTATATGTCTAAGTGTTATAGCCTCAAAAGAGAAGGCACAGGACAGTTTTCTCTCGAAAGGATATGTAAGAATACCACTTCATAAGGAAATACAGTTTTGCAGCGTAAAGACATATAGGTACGCATTGGAAACTCTACGAGAAGAAATAACGCATAGTACAAAATTAGCTTGTATCTCCAAAACTACACGTTGTATCTCGAAAAGAATTGTTGTGGCGTTGTACGTCTTAACATGTAGCATCTAAAGAGAACCAAAAGGAGAATTTTCTTTCGTCAAAATTTTTCAGAAAATCACGTTTTAAGGAAATCCCGCATCGTGCGAAATTATCTTGTTTTTCCTAAACAACACGTTGTAAGTCGAAAAGCTTTCATGTTGCGTGTATGTCTAAGTGTGTAGCCTCAAAAGAGAAGGCACAGGACAGTTTTCTCTCGAAAGGATATGTAAGAATACCACTTCATAAGGAAATACAGTTTTGCAGAGTAAAGACATATACGTACGCATTGGAAACTCTTTACGAGAAGAAATAACGCATAGTACAAAATTAGCTTGTATCTCCAAAACTACACGTTGTATCTCGAAAAGAATTGTTGTGGCGTGTACGTCTTAACATGTAGCATCTAAAGAGAACCAAAAGGAGAATTTTCTTTCGTCAAAATTTTTCAGAAAATCACGTTTTAAGGAAATCCCGCATCGTGCGAAATTATCTTGTTTTTCCTAAACAACACGTTGTAAGTCGAAAAGCTTTCATGTTGCGTGTATGTCTAAGTGTGTAGCCTCAAAAGAGAAGTCACAGGACAGTTTTCTCTCGAAAGGATATGTAAGAATACCACTTCATAAGGAAATACAGTTTTGCAGAGTAAAGACATATACGTACGCATTGGAAACTCTTTACGAGAAGAAATAACGCATAGTACAAAATTAGCTTGTATCTCCAAAACTACACGTTGTATCTCGAAAAGAATTGTTGTGGCGTGTACGTCTTAACATGTAGCATCTAAAGAGAACCAAAAGGAGAATTTTCTTTCGTCAAAATTTTTCAGAAAATCACGTTTTAAGGAAATCCCGCATCGTGCGAAATTATCTTGTTTTTCCTAAACAACACGTTGTAAGTCGAAAAGCTTTCATGTTGCGTGTATGTCTAAGTGTGTAGCCTCAAAAGAGAAGGCACAGGACAGTTTTCTCTCGAAAGGATATGTAAGAATACCACTTCATAAGGAAATACAGTTTTGCAGAGTAAAGACATATACGTACGCATTGGAAACTCTTTACGAGAAGAAATAACGCATAGTACAAAATTAGCTTGTATCTCCAAAACTACACGTTGTATCTCGAAAAGAATTGTTGTGGCGTGTACGTCTTAACATGTAGCATCTAAAGAGAACCAAAAGGAGAATTTTCTTTCGTCAAAATTTTTCAGAAAATCACGTTTTAAGGAAATCCCGCATCGTGCGAAATTATCTTGTTTTTCCTAAACAACACGTTGTAAGTCGAAAAGCTTTCATGTTGCGTGTATGTCTAAGTGTGTAGCCTCAAAAGAGAAGGCACAGGACAGTTTTCTCTCGAAAGGATATGTAAGAATACCACTTCATAAGGAAATACAGTTTTGCAGAGTAAAGACATATACGTACGCATTGGAAACTCTTTACGAGAAGAAATAACGCATAGTACAAAATTAGCTTGTATCTCCAAAACTACACGTTGTATCTCGAAAAGAATTGTTGTGGCGTGTACGTCTTAACATGTAGCATCTAAAGAGAACCAAAAGGAGAATTTTCTTTCGTCAAAATTTTTCAGAAAATCACGTTATAAGGAAATCCCGCATCGTGCGAAATTATCTTGTTTTTCCTAAACAACACGTTGTAAGTCGAAAAGCTTTCATGTTGCGTGTATGTCTAAGTGTGTAGCCTCAAAAGAGAAGTCACAGGACAGTTTTCTCTCGAAAGGATATGTAAGAATACCACTTCATAAGGAAATACAGTTTTGCAGAGTAAAGACATATACGTACGCATTGGAAACTCTTTACGAGAAGAAATAACGCATAGTACAAAATTAGCTTGTATCTCCAAAACTACACGTTGTATCTCGAAAAGAATTGTTGTGGCGTGTACGTCTTAACATGTAGCATCTAAAGAGAACCAAAAGGAGAATTTTCTTTCGTCAAAATTTTTCAGAAAATCACGTTATAAGGAAATCCCGCATCGTGCGAAATTATCTTGTTTTTCCTAAACAACACGTTGTAAGTCGAAAAGCTTTCATGTTGCGTGTATGTCTAAGTGTGTAGCCTCAAAAGAGAAGTCACAGGACAGTTTTCTCTCGAAAGGATATGTAAGAATACCACTTCATAAGGAAATACAGTTTTGCAGAGTAAAGACATAACGTACGCATTGGAAACTCTTTACGAGAAGAAATAACGCATAGTACAAAATTAGCTTGTATCTCCAAAACTACACGTTGTATCTCGAAAAGAATTGTTGTGGCGTGTACGTCTTAACATGTAGCATCTAAAGAGAACCAAAAGGAGAATTTTCTTTCGTCAAAATTTTTCAGAAAATCACGTTTTAAGGAAATCCCGCATCGTGCGAAATTATCTTGTTTTTCCTAAACAACACGTTGTAAGTCGAAAAGCTTTCATGTTGCGTGTATGTCTAAGTGTGTAGCCTCAAAAGAGAAGGCACAGGACAGTTTTCTCTCGAAAGGATATGTAAGAATACCACTTCATAAGGAAATACAGTTTTGCAGAGTAAAGACATATACGTACGCATTGGAAACTCTTTACGAGAAGAAATAACGCATAGTACAAAATTAGCTTGTATCTCCAAAACTACACGTTGTATCTCGAAAAGAATTGTTGTGGCGTGTACGTCTTAACATGTAGCATCTACAGAGAACCAAAAGGAGAATTTTCTTTCGTCAAAATTTTTCAGAAAATCACGTTTTAAGGAAATCCCGCATCGTGCGAAATTATCTTGTTTTTCCTAAACAACACGTTGTAAGTCGAAAAGCTTTCATGTTGCGTGTATGTCTAAGTGTGTAGCCTCAAAAGAGAAGGCACAGGACAGTTTTCTCTCGAAAGGATATGTAAGAATACCACTTCATAAGGAAATACAGTTTTGCAGATTAAAGACATATACGTACGCATTGGAAACTCTTTACGAGAAGAAATAACGCATAGTACAAAATTAGCTTGTATCTCCAAAACTACACGTTGTATCTCGAAAAGAATTGTTGTGGCGTGTACGTCTTAACATGTAGCATCTAAAGAGAACCAAAAGGAGAATTTTCTTTCGTCAAAATTTTTCAGAAAATCACGTTTTAAGGAAATCCCGCATCGTGCGAAATTATCTTGTTTTTCCTAAACAACACGTTGTAAGTCGAAAAGCTTTCATGTTGCGTGTATGTCTAAGTGTGTAGCCTCAAAAGAGAAGGCACAGGACAGTTTTCTCTCGAAAGGATATGTAAGAATACCACTTCATAAGGAAATACAGTTTTGCAGAGTAAAGACATATACGTACGCATTGGAAACTCCTTACGAGAAGAAATAACGCATAGTACAAAATTAGCTTGTATCTCCAAAACTACACGTTGTATCTCGAAAAGAATTGTTGTGGCGTGTACGTCTTTACATGTAGCATCTAAAGAGAACCAAAAGAAGAATTTTCTTTCGTCAAAATTTTTCAGAAAATCACGTTTTATGGAAATCCCGCATCGTGCGAAATTATCTTGTTTTTCCTAAACAACACGTTGTAAGTCGAAAAGCTTTCATGTTGCGTGTATGTCTAAGTGTGTAGCCTCAAAAGAGAAGGCATAGGACAGTTTTCTCTCGAAAGGATATGTAAGAATACCACTTCATAAGGAAATACAGTTTTGCAGAGTAAAGACATATACGTACGCATTGGAAACTCTTTACGAGAAGAAATAACGCATAGTACAAAATTAGCTTGTATCTCCAAAACTACACGTTGTATCTCGAAAAGAATTGTTGTGGCGTGTACGTCTTAACATGTAGCATCTAAAGAGAACCAAAAGGAGAATTTTCTTTCGTCAAAATTTTTCAGAAAATCACGTTTTAAGGAAATCCCGCATCGTGCGAAATTATCTTGTTTTTCCTAAACAACACGTTGTAAGTCGAAAAGCTTTCATGTTGCGTGTATGTCTAAGTGTGTAGCCTCAAAAGAGAAGGCACAAGACAGTTTTCTCTCAAAAGGATATGTAAGAATACCACTTCATAAGGAAATACAGTTTTGCAGAGTAAAGACATATATGTACGCATTGGAAACTCTTTACGAGAAGAAATAACGCATAGTACAAAATTAGCTTGTATCTCCAAAACTACACGTTGTATCTCGAAAAGAATTGTTGTGGCGTGTACGTCTTAACATGTAGCATCTAAAGAGAACCGAAAGGAGAATTTTCTTTCGTCAAAATTTTTCAGAAAATCACGTTTTAAGGAAATCCCGCATCGTGCGAAATTATCTTGTTTTTCCTAAACAACACGTTGTAAGTCGAAAAGCTTTCATGTTGCGTGTATGTCTAAGTGTGTAGCCTCAAAAGAGAAGGCACAGGACAGTTTTCTCTCGAAAGGATATGTAAGAATACCACTTCATAAGGAAATACAGTTTTGCAGAGTAAAGACATATACGTACGCATTGGAAACTCCTTATGAGAAGAAATAACGCATAGTACAAAATTAGCTTGTATCTCCAAAACTACACGTTGTATCTCGAAAAGAATTGTTGTGGCGTGTACGTCTTTACATGTAGCATCTAAAGAGAACCAAAAGAAGAATTTTCTTTCGTCAAAATTTTTCAGAAAATCACGTTTTAAGGAAATCCCGCATCGTGCGAAATTATCTTGTTTTTCCTAAACAACACGTTGTAAGTCGAAAAGCTTTCATGTTGCGTGTATGTCTAAGTGTGTAGCCTCAAAAGAGAAGGCACAGGACAGTTTTCTCTCGAAAGGATATGTAAGAATACCACTTCATAAGGAAATACAGTTTTGCAGAGTAAAGACATATACGTACGCATTGGAAACTCTTTACGAGAAGAAATAACGCATAGTACAAAATTAGCTTGTATCTCCAAAACTACACGTTGTATCTCGAAAAGAATTGTTGTGGCGTGTACGTCTTAACATGTAGCATCTAAAGAGAACCAAAAGGAGAATTTTCTTTCGTCAAAATTTTTCAGAAAATCACGTTATAAGGAAATCCCGCATCGTGCGAAATTATCTTGTTTTTCCTAAACAACACGTTGTAAGTCGAAAAGCTTTCATGTTGCGTGTATGTCTAAGTGTGTAGCCTCAAAAGAGAAGGCACAGGACAGTTTTCTCTCGAAAGGATATGTAAGAATACCACTTCATAAGGAAATACAGTTTTGCAGAGTAAAGACATATACGTACGCATTGGAAACTCCTTACGAGAAGAAATAACGCATAGTACAAAATTAGCTTGTATCTCCAAAACTACACGTTGTATCTCGAAAAGAATTGTTGTGGCGTGTACGTCTTAACATGTAGCATCTAAAGAGAACCAAAAGGAGAATTTTCTTTCGTCAACATTTTTCAGAAAATCACGTTTTAAGGAAATCCCGCATCGTGCGAAATTATCTTGTTTTTCCTAAACAACACGTTCTAAGTCGAAAAGCTTTCATGTTGCGTGTATGTCTAAGTGTGTAGCCTCAAAAGAGAAGGCACAGGACAGTTTTCTCTCGAAAGGATATGTAAGAATACCACTTCATAAGGAAATACAGTTTTGCAGAGTAAAGACATATACGTACGCATTGGAAACTCTTTACGAGAAGAAATAACGCATAGTACAAAATTAGCTTGTATCTCCAAAACTACACGTTGTATCTCGAAAAGAATTGTTGTGGCGTGTACGTCTTAACATGTAGCATCTAAAGAGAACCAAAAGGAGAATTTTCTTTCGTCAAAATTTTTCAGAAAATCACGTTTTAAGGAAATCCCGCATCGTGCGAAATTATCTTGTTTTCCCTAAACAACACGTTGTAAGTCGAAAAGCTTTCATGTTGCGTGTATGTCTAAGTGTGTAGCCTCAAAAGAGAAGGCACAGGACAGTTTTCTCTCGAAAGGATATGTAAGAATACCACTTCATAAGGAAATACAGTTTTGCAGAGTAAAGACATATACGTACGCATTGGAAACTCCTTACGAGAAGAAATAACGCATAGTACAAAATTAGCTTGTATCTCCAAAACTACACGTTGTATCTCGAAAAGAATTGTTGTGGCGTGTACGTCTTCACATGTAGCATCTAAAGAGAACCAAAAGGAGAATTTTCTTTCGTCAAAATTTTTCAGAAAATCACGTTTTAAGGAAATCCCGCATCGTGCGAAATTATCTTGTTTTTCCTAAACAACACGTTGTAAGTCGAAAAGCTTTCATGTTGCGTGTATGTCTAAGTGTGTAGCCTCAAAAGAGAAGGCACAGGACAGTTTTCTCTCGAAAGGATATGTAAGAATACCACTTCATAAGGAAATACAGTTTTGCAGAGTAAAGACATATACGTACGCATTGGAAACTCTTTACGAGAAGAAATAACGCATAGTACAAAATTAGCTTGTATCTCCAAAACTACACGTTGTATCTCGAAAAGAATTGTTGTGGCGTGTACGTCTTAACATGTAGCATCTAAAGAGAACCAAAAGGAGAATTTTCTTTCGTCAAAATTTTTCAGAAAATCACGTTTTAAGGAAATCCCGCATCGTGCGAAATTATCTTGTTTTTCCTAAACAACACGTTGTAAGTCGAAAAGCTTTCATGTTGCGTGTATGTCTAAGTGTGTAGCCTCAAAAGAGAAGGCACAGGACAGTTTTCTCTCAAAAGGATATGGAAGAATACCACTTCATAAGGAAATACAGTTTTGCAGAGTAAAGACATATACGTACGCATTGGAAACTCTTTACGAGAAGAAATAACGCATAGTACAAAATTAGCTTGTATCTCCAAAACTACACGTTGTATCTCGAAAAGAATTGTTGTGGCGTGTACGTCTTAACATGTAGCATCTAAAGAGAACCGAAAGGAGAATTTTCTTTCGTCAAAATTTTTCAGAAAATCACGTTTTAAGGAAATCCCGCATCGTGCGAAATTATCTTGTTTTTCCTAAACAACACGTTGTAAGTCGAAAAGCTTTCATGTTGCGTGTATGTCTAAGTGTGTAGCCTCAAAAGAGAAGGCACAGGACAGTTTTCTCTCGAAAGGATATGTAAGAATACCACTTCATAAGGAAATACAGTTTTGCAGAGTAAAGACATATACGTACGCATTGGAAACTCCTTACGAGAAGAAATAACGCATAGTACAAAATTAGCTTGTATCTCCAAAACTACACGTTGTATCTCGAAAAGAATTGTTGTGGCGTGTACGTCTTTACATGTAGCATCTAAAGAGAACCAAAAGAAGAATTTTCTTTCGTCAAAATTTTTCAGAAAATCACGTTTTAAGGAAATCCCGCATCGTGCGAAATTATCTTGTTTTTCCTAAACAACACGTTGTAAGTCGAAAAGCTTTCATGTTGCGTGTATGTCTAAGTGTGTAGCCTCAAAAGAGAAGGCACAGGACAGTTTTCTCTCGAAAGGATATGTAAGAATACCACTTCATAAGGAAATACAGTTTTGCAGAGTAAAGACATATACGTACGCATTGGAAACTCTTTACGAGAAGAAATAACGCATAGTACAAAATTAGCTTGTATCTCCAAAACTACACGTTGTATCTCGAAAAGAATTGTTGTGGCGTGGACGTCTTAACATGTAGCATCTAAAGAGAACCAAAAGGAGAATTTTCTTTCGTCAAAATTTTTCAGAAAATCACGTTTTAAGGAAATCCCGCATCGTGCGAAATTATCTTGTTTTTCCTAAACAACACGTTGTAAGTCGAAAAGCTTTCATGTTGCGTGTATGTCTAAGTGTGTAGCCTCAAAAGAGAAGGCACAGGACAGTTTTCTCTCGAAAGGATATGTAAGAATACCACTTCATAAGGAAATACAGTTTTGCAGAGTAAAGACATATACGTACGCATTGGAAACTCCTTACGAGAAGAAATAACGCATAGTACAAAATTAGCTTGTATCTCCAAAACTACACGTTGTATCTCGAAAAGAATTGTTGTGGCGTGTACGTCTTAACATGTAGCATCTAAAGAGAACCAAAAGGAGAATTTTCTTTCGTCAACATTTTTCAGAAAATCACGTTTTAAGGAAATCCCGCATCGTGCGAAATTATCTTGTTTTTCCTAAACAACACGTTGTAAGTCGAAAAGCTTTCATGTTGCGTGTATGTCTAAGTGTGTAGCCTCAAAAGAGAAGGCACAGGACAGTTTTCTCTCGAAAGGATATGTAAGAATACCACTTCATAAGGAAATACAGTTTTGCAGAGTAAAGACATATACGTACGCATTGGAAACTCTTTACGAGAAGAAATAACGCATAGTACAAAATTAGCTTGTATCTCCAAAACTACACGTTGTATCTCGAAAAGAATTGTTGTGGCGTGTACGTCTTAACATGTAGCATCTAAAGAGAACCAAAAGGAGAATTTTCTTTCGTCAAAATTTTTCAGAAAATCACGTTTTAAGGAAATCCCGCATCGTGCGAAATTATCTTGTTTTTCCTAAACAACACGTTGTAAGTCGAAAAGCTTTCATGTTGCGTGTATGTCTAAGTGTGTAGCCTCAAAAGAGAAGGCACAGGACAGTTTTCTCTCGAAAGGATATGTAAGAATACCACTTCATAAGGAAATACAGTTTTGCAGAGTAAAGACATATACGTACGCATTGGAAACTCCTTACGAGAAGAAATAACGCATAGTACAAAATTAGCTTGTATCTCCAAAACTACACGTTGTATCTCGAAAAGAATTGTTGTGGCGTGTACGTCTTTACATGTAGCATCTAAAGAGAACCAAAAGAAGAATTTTCTTTCGTCAAAATTTTTCAGAAAATCACGTTTTAAGGAAATCCCGCATCGTGCGAAATTATCTTGTTTTTCCTAAACAACACGTTGTAAGTCGAAAAGCTTTCATGTTGCGTATATGTCTAAGTGTGTAGCCTCAAAAGAGAAGGCACAGGACAGTTTTCTCTCGAAAGGATATGTAAGAATACCACTTCATAAGGAAATACAGTTTTGCAGAGTAAAGACATATACGTACGCATTGGAAACTCTTTACGAGAAGAAATAACGCATAGTACAAAATTAGCTTGTATCTCCAAAACTACACGTTGTATCTCGAAAAGAATTGTTGTGGCGTGTACGTCTTAACATGTAGCATCTAAAGAGAACCAAAAGGAGAATTTTCTTTCGTCAAAATTTTTCAGAAAATCACGTTATAAGGAAATCCCGCATCGTGCGAAATTATCTTGTTTTTCCTAAACAACACGTTCTAAGTCGAAAAGCTTTCATGTTGCGTGTATGTCTAAGTGTGTAGCCTCAAAAGAGAAGGCACAGGACAGTTTTCTCTCGAAAGGATATGTAAGAATACCACTTCATAAGGAAATACAGTTTTGCAGAGTAAAGACATATACGTACGCATTGGAAACTCTTTACGAGAAGAAATAACGCATAGTACAAAATTAGCTTGTATCTCCAAAACTACACGTTGTATCTCGAAAAGAATTGTTGTGGCGTGTACGTCTTAACATGTAGCATCTAAAGAGAACCAAAAGGAGAATTTTCTTTCGTCAAAATTTTTCAGAAAATCACGTTTTAAGGAAATCCCGCATCGTGCGAAATTATCTTGTTTTTCCTAAACAACACGTTGTAAGTCGAAAAGCTTTCATGTTGCGTATATGTCTAAGTGTATAGCCTCAAAAGAGAAGGCACAGGACAGTTTTCTCTCGAAAGGATATGTAAGAATACCACTTCATAAGGAAATACAGTTTTGCAGCGTAAAGACATATACGTACGCATTGGAAACTCTTTACGAGAAGAAATAACGCATAGTACAAAATTAGCTTGTATCTCCAAAACTACACGTTGTATCTCGAAAAGAATTGTTGTGGCGTGTACGTCTTAACATGTAGCATCTAAAGAGAACCAAAAGGAGAATTTTCTTTCGTCAAAATTTTTCAGAAAATCACGTTTTAAGGAAATCCCGCATCGTGCGAAATTATCTTGTTTTTCCTAAACAACACGTTGTAAGTCGAAAAGCTTTCATGTTGCGTGTATGTCTAAGTGTGTAGCCTCAAAAGAGAAGGCACAGGACAGTTTTCTCTCGAAAGGATATGTAAGAATACCACTTCATAAGGAAATACAGTTTTGCAGAGTAAAGACATATACGTACGCATTGGAAACTCTTTACGAGAAGAAATAACGCATAGTACAAAATTAGCTTGTATCTCCAAAACTACACGTTGTATCTCGAAAAGAATTGTTGTGGCGTGTACGTCTTAACATGTAGCATCTAAAGAGAACCAAAAGGAGAATTTTCTTTCGTCAAAATTTTTCAGAAAATCACGTTTTAAGGAAATCCCGCATCGTGCGAAATTATCTTGTTTTTCCTAAACAACACGTTGTAAGTCGAAAAGCTTTCATGTTGCGTGTATGTCTAAGTGTGTAGCCTCAAAAGAGAAGGCACAGGACAGTTTTCTCTCGAAAGGATATGTAAGAATACCACTTCATAAGGAAATACAGTTTTGCAGAGTAAAGACATATACGTACGCATTGGAAACTCTTTACGAGAAGAAATAACGCATAGTACAAAATTAGCTTGTATCTCCAAAACTACACGTTGTATCTCGAAAAGAATTGTTGTGGCGTGTACGTCTTTACATGTAGCATCTAAAGAGAACCAAAAGGAGAATTTTCTTTCGTCAAAATTTTTCAGAAAATCACGTTTTAAGGAAATCCCGCATCGTGCGAAATTATCTTGTTTTTCCTAAACAACACGTTGTAAGTCGAAAAGCTTTCATGTTGCGTGTATGTCTAAGTGTGTAGCCTCAAAAGAGAAGGCACAGGACAGTTTTCTCTCGAAAGGATATGTAAGAATACCACTTCATAAGGAAATACAGTTTTGCAGAGTAAAGACATATACGTACGCATTGGAAACTCCTTACGAGAAGAAATAACGCATAGTACAAAATTAGCTTGTATCTCCAAAACTACACGTTGTATCTCGAAAAGAATTGTTGTGGCGTGTACGTCTTAACATGTAGCATCTAAAGAGAACCAAAAGGAGAATTTTCTTTCGTCAAAATTTTTCAGAAAATCACGTTTTAAGGAAATCCCGCATCGTGCGAAATTATCTTGTTTTTCCTAAACAACACGTTGTAAGTCGAAAAGCTTTCATGTTGCGTGTATGTCTAAGTGTGTAGCCTCAAAAGAGAAGGCACAGGACAGTTTTCTCTCGAAAGGATATGTAAGAATACCACTTCATAAGGAAATACAGTTTTGCAGAGTAAAGACATATACGTACGCATTGGAAACTCTTTACGAGAAGAAATAACGCATAGTACAAAATTAGCTTGTATCTCCAAAACTACACGTTGTATCTCGAAAAGAATTGTTGTGGCGTGTACGTCTTTACATGTAGCATCTAAAGAGAACCAAAAGGAGAATTTTCTTTCGTCAAAATTTTTCAGAAAATCACGTTTTAAGGAAATCCCGCATCGTGCGAAATTATCTTGTTTTTCCTAAACAACACGTTGTAAGTCGAAAAGCTTTCATGTTGCGTGTATGTCTAAGTGTGTAGCCTCAAAAGAGAAGGCACAGGACAGTTTTCTCTCGAAAGGATATGTAAGAATACCACTTCATAAGGAAATACAGTTTTGCAGAGTAAAGACATATACGTACGCATTGGAAACTCCTTACGAGAAGAAATAACGCATAGTACAAAATTAGCTTGTATCTCCAAAACTACACGTTGTATCTCGAAAAGAATTGTTGTGGCGTGTACGTCTTAACATGTAGCATCTAAAGAGAACCGAAAGGAGAATTTTCTTTCGTCAAAATTTTTCAGAAAATCACGTTTTAAGGAAATCCCGCATCGTGCGAAATTATCTTGTTTTTCCTAAACAACACGTTCTAAGTCGAAAAGCTTTCATGTTGCGTGTATGTCTAAGTGTGTAGCCTCAAAAGAGAAGGCACAGGACAGTTTTCTCTCGAAAGGATATGTAAGAATACCACTTCATAAGGAAATACAGTTTTGCAGAGTAAAGACATATACGTACGCATTGGAAACTCTTTACGAGAAGAAATAACGCATAGTACAAAATTAGCTTGTATCTCCAAAACTACACGTTGTATCTCGAAAAGAATTGTTGTGGCGTGTACGTCTTAACATGTAGCATCTAAAGAGAACCAAAAGGAGAATTTTCTTTCGTCAAAATTTTTCAGAAAATCACGTTTTAAGGAAATCCCGCATCGTGCGAAATTATCTTGTTTTTCCTAAACAACACGTTGTAAGTCGAAAAGCTTTCATGTTGCGTGTATGTCTAAGTGTGTAGCCTCAAAAGAGAAGGCACAGGACAGTTTTCTCTCGAAAGGATATGTAAGAATACCACTTCATAAGGAAATACAGTTTTGCAGAGTAAAGACATATACGTACGCATTGGAAACTCTTTACGAGAAGAAATAACGCATAGTACAAAATTAGCTTGTATCTCCAAAACTACACGTTGTATCTCGAAAAGAATTGTTGTGGCGTGTACGTCTTAACATGTAGCATCTAAAGAGAACCAAAAGGAGAATTTTCTTTCGTCAAAATTTTTCAGAAAATCACGTTTTAAGGAAATCCCGCATCGTGCGAAATTATCTTGTTTTTCCTAAACAACACGTTGTAAGTCGAAAAGCTTTCATGTTGCGTGTATGTCTAAGTGTGTAGCCTCAAAAGAGAAGGCACAGGACAGTTTTCTCTCGAAAGGATATGTAAGAATACCACTTCATAAGGAAATACAGTTTTGCAGAGTAAAGACATATACGTACGCATTGGAAACTCTTTACGAGAAGAAATAACGCATAGTACAAAATTAGCTTGTATCTCCAAAACTACACGTTGTATCTCGAAAAGAATTGTTGTGGCGTGTACGTCTTAACATGTAGCATCTAAAGAGAACCAAAAGGAGAATTTTCTTTCGTCAAAATTTTTCAGAAAATCACGTTTTAAGGAAATCCCGCATCGTGCGAAATTATCTTGTTTTTCCTAAACAACACGTTGTAAGTCGAAAAGCTTTCATGTTGCGTGTATGTCTAAGTGTGTAGCCTCAAAAGAGAAGGCACAGGACAGTTTTCTCTCGAAAGGATATGTAAGAATACCACTTCATAAGGAAATACAGTTTTGCAGAGTAAAGACATATACGTACGCATTGGAAACTCCTTACGAGAAGAAATAACGCATAGTACAAAATTAGCTTGTATCTCCAAAACTACACGTTGTATCTCGAAAAGAATTGTTGTGGCGTGTACGTCTTAACATGTAGCATCTAAAGAGAACCAAAAGGAGAATTTTCTTTCGTCAAAATTTTTCAGAAAATCACGTTTTAAGGAAATCCCGCATCGTGCGAAATTATCTTGTTTTTCCTAAACAACACGTTGTAAGTCGAAAAGCTTTCATGTTGCGTGTATGTCTAAGTGTGTAGCCTCAAAAGAGAAGGCACAGGACAGTTTTCTCTCGAAAGGATATGTAAGAATACCACTTCATAAGGAAATACAGTTTTGCAGAGTAAAGACATATACGTACGCATTGGAAACTCTTTACGAGAAGAAATAACGCATAGTACAAAATTAGCTTGTATCTCCAAAACTACACGTTGTATCTCGAAAAGAATTGTTGTGGCGTGTACGTCTTTACATGTAGCATCTAAAGAGAACCAAAAGGAGAATTTTCTTTCGTCAAAATTTTTCAGAAAATCACGTTTTAAGGAAATCCCGCATCGTGCGAAATTATCTTGTTTTTCCTAAACAACACGTTGTAAGTCGAAAAGCTTTCATGTTGCGTGTATGTCTAAGTGTGTAGCCTCAAAAGAGAAGGCACAGGACAGTTTTCTCTCGAAAGGATATGTAAGAATACCACTTCATAAGGAAATACAGTTTTGCAGAGTAAAGACATATACGTACGCATTGGAAACTCTTTACGAGAAGAAATAACGCATAGTACAAAATTAGCTTGTATCTCCAAAACTACACGTTGTATCTCGAAAAGAATTGTTGTGGCGTGTACGTCTTAACATGTAGCATCTAAAGAGAACCAAAAGGAGAATTTTCTTTCGTCAAAATTTTTCAGAAAATCACGTTTTAAGGAAATCCCGCATCGTGCGAAATTATCTTGTTTTTCCTAAACAACACGTTGTAAGTCGAAAAGCTTTCATGTTGCGTGTATGTCTAAGTGTGTAGCCTCAAAAGAGAAGGCACAGGACAGTTTTCTCTCGAAAGGATATGTAAGAATACCACTTCATAAGGAAATACAGTTTTGCAGAGTAAAGACATATACGTACGCATTGGAAACTCTTTACGAGAAGAAATAACGCATAGTACAAAATTAGCTTGTATCTCCAAAACTACACGTTGTATCTCGAAAAGAATTGTTGTGGCGTGTACGTCTTAACATGTAGCATCTAAAGAGAACCAAAAGGAGAATTTTCTTTCGTCAAAATTTTTCAGAAAATCACGTTTTAAGGAAATCCCGCATCGTGCGAAATTATCTTGTTTTTCCTAAACAACACGTTGTAAGTCGAAAAGCTTTCATGTTGCGTGTATGTCTAAGTGTGTAGCCTCAAAAGAGAAGGCACAGGACAGTTTTCTCTCGAAAGGATATGTAAGAATACCACTTCATAAGGAAATACAGTTTTGCAGAGTAAAGACATATACGTACGCATTGGAAACTCCTTACGAGAAGAAATAACGCATAGTACAAAATTAGCTTGTATCTCCAAAACTACACGTTGTATCTCGAAAAGAATTGTTGTGGCGTGTACGTCTTAACATGTAGCATCTAAAGAGAACCAAAAGGAGAATTTTCTTTCGTCAACATTTTTCAGAAAATCACGTTTTAAGGAAATCCCGCATCGTGCGAAATTATCTTGTTTTTCCTAAACAACACGTTGTAAGTCGAAAAGCTTTCATGTTGCGTGTATGTCTAAGTGTGTAGCCTCAAAAGAGAAGGCACAGGACAGTTTTCTCTCGAAAGGATATGTAAGAATACCACTTCATAAGGAAATACAGTTTTGCAGAGTAAAGACATATACGTACGCATTGGAAACTCTTTACGAGAAGAAATAACGCATAGTACAAAATTAGCTTGTATCTCCAAAACTACACGTTGTATCTCGAAAAGAATTGTTGTGGCGTGTACGTCTTAACATGTAGCATCTAAAGAGAACCGAAAGGAGAATTTTCTTTCGTCAAAATTTTTCAGAAAATCACGTTTTAAGGAAATCCCGCATCGTGCGAAATTATCTTGTTTTTCCTAAACAACACGTTGTAAGTCGAAAAGCTTTCATGTTGCGTGTATGTCTAAGTGTGTAGCCTCAAAAGAGAAGGCACAGGACAGTTTTCTCTCGAAAGGATATGTAAGAATACCACTTCATAAGGAAATACAGTTTTGCAGAGTAAAGACATATACGTACGCATTGGAAACTCTTTACGAGAAGAAATAACGCATAGTACAAAATTAGCTTGTATCTCCAAAACTACACGTTGTATCTCGAAAAGAATTGTTGTGGCGTGTACGTCTTAACATGTAGCATCTAAAGAGAACCAAAAGGAGAATTTTCTTTCGTCAAAATTTTTCAGAAAATCACGTTTTTAGGAAATCCCGCATCGTGCGAAATTATCTTGTTTTTCCTAAACAACACGTTGTAAGTCGAAAAGCTTTCATGTTGCGTGTATGTCTAAGTGTGTAGCCTCAAAAGAGAAGGCACAGGACAGTTTTCTCTCGAAAGGATATGTAAGAATACCACTTCATAAGGAAATACAGTTTTGCAGAGTAAAGACATATACGTACGCATTGGAAACTCCTTACGAGAAGAAATAACGCATAGTACAAAATTAGCTTGTATCTCCAAAACTACACGTTGTATCTCGAAAAGAATTGTTGTGGCGTGTACGTCTTTACATGTAGCATCTAAAGAGAACCAAAAGAAGAATTTTCTTTCGTCAAAATTTTTCAGAAAATCACGTTTTAAGGAAATCCCGCATCGTGCGAAATTATCTTGTTTTTCCTAAACAACACGTTGTAAGTCGAAAAGCTTTCATGTTGCGTATATGTCTAAGTGTGTAGCCTCAAAAGAGAAGGCACAGGACAGTTTTCTCTCGAAAGGATATGTAAGAATACCACTTCATAAGGAAATACAGTTTTGCAGAGTAAAGACATATACGTACGCATTGGAAACTCTTTACGAGAAGAAATAACGCATAGTACAAAATTAGCTTGTATCTCCAAAACTACACGTTGTATCTCGAAAAGAATTGTTGTGGCGTGTACGTCTTAACATGTAGCATCTAAAGAGAACCAAAAGGAGAATTTTCTTTCGTCAAAATTTTTCAGAAAATCACGTTATAAGGAAATCCCGCATCGTGCGAAATTATCTTGTTTTTCCTAAACAACACGTTCTAAGTCGAAAAGCTTTCATGTTGCGTGTATGTCTAAGTGTGTAGCCTCAAAAGAGAAGGCACAGGACAGTTTTCTCTCGAAAGGATATGTAAGAATACCACTTCATAAGGAAATACAGTTTTGCAGAGTAAAGACATATACGTACGCATTGGAAACTCTTTACGAGAAGAAATAACGCATAGTACAAAATTAGCTTGTATCTCCAAAACTACACGTTGTATCTCGAAAAGAATTGTTGTGGCGTGTACGTCTTAACATGTAGCATCTAAAGAGAACCAAAAGGAGAATTTTCTTTCGTCAAAATTTTTCAGAAAATCACGTTTTAAGGAAATCCCGCATCGTGCGAAATTATCTTGTTTTTCCTAAACAACACGTTGTAAGTCGAAAAGCTTTCATGTTGCGTATATGTCTAAGTGTATAGCCTCAAAAGAGAAGGCACAGGACAGTTTTCTCTCGAAAGGATATGTAAGAATACCACTTCATAAGGAAATACAGTTTTGCAGCGTAAAGACATATACGTACGCATTGGAAACTCTTTATGAGAAGAAATAACGCATAGTACAAAATTAGCTTGTATCTCCAAAACTACACGTTGTATCTCGAAAAGAATTGTTGTGGCGTGTACGTCTTAACATGTAGCATCTAAAGAGAACCAAAAGGAGAATTTTCTTTCGTCAAAATTTTTCAGAAAATCACGTTTTAAGGAAATCCCGCATCGTGCGAAATTATCTTGTTTTTCCTAAACAACACGTTGTAAGTCGAAAAGCTTTCATGTTGCGTGTATGTCTAAGTGTGTAGCCTCAAAAGAGAAGGCACAGGACAGTTTTCTCTCGAAAGGATATGTAAGAATACCACTTCATAAGGAAATACAGTTTTGCAGAGTAAAGACATATACGTACGCTTTGGAAACTCTTTACGAGAAGAAATAACGCATAGTACAAAATTAGCTTGTATCTCCAAAACTACACGTTGTATCTCGAAAAGAATTGTTGTGGCGTGTACGTCTTAACATGTAGCATCTAAAGAGAACCAAAAGGAGAATTTTCTTTCGTCAAAATTTTTCAGAAAATCACGTTTTAAGGAAATCCCGCATCGTGCGAAATTATCTTGTTTTTCCTAAACAACACGTTGTAAGTCGTAAAGCTTTCATGTTGCGTGTATGTCTAAGTGTGTAGCCTCAAAAGAGAAGGCACAGGACAGTTTTCTCTCGAAAGGATATGTAAGAATACCACTTCATAAGGAAATACAGTTTTGCAGAGTAAAGACATATACGTACGCATTGGAAACTCTTTACGAGAAGAAATAACGCATAGTACAAAATTAGCTTGTATCTCCAAAACTACACGTTGTATCTCGAAAAGAATTGTTGTGGCGTGTACGTCTTAACATGTAGCATCTAAAGAGAACCAAAAGGAGAATTTTCTTTCGTCAAAATTTTTCAGAAAATCACGTTATAAGGAAATCCCGCATCGTGCGAAATTATCTTGTTTTTCCTAAACAACACGTTCTAAGTCGAAAAGCTTTCATGTTGCGTGTATGTCTAAGTGTGTAGCCTCAAAAGAGAAGGCACAGGACAGTTTTCTCTCGAAAGGATATGTAAGAATACCACTTCATAAGGAAATACAGTTTTGCAGAGTAAAGACATATACGTACGCATTGGAAACTCTTTACGAGAAGAAATAACGCATAGTACAAAATTAGCTTGTATCTCCAAAACTACACGTTGTATCTCGAAAAGAATTGTTGTGGCGTGTACGTCTTAACATGTAGCATCTAAAGAGAACCAAAAGGAGAATTTTCTTTCGTCAAAATTTTTCAGAAAATCACGTTTTAAGGAAATCCCGCATCGTGCGAAATTATCTTGTTTTTCCTAAACAACACGTTGTAAGTCGAAAAGCTTTCATGTTGCGTGTATGTCTAAGTGTGTAGCCTCAAAAGAGAAGGCACAGGACAGTTTTCTCTCGAAAGGATATGTAAGAATACCACTTCATAAGGAAATACAGTTTTGCAGAGTAAAGACATATACGTACGCATTGGAAACTCTTTACGAGAAGAAATAACGCATAGTACAAAATTAGCTTGTATCTCCAAAACTACACGTTGTATCTCGAAAAGAATTGTTGTGGCGTGTACGTCTTAACATGTAGCATCTAAAGAGAACCAAAAGGAGAATTTTCTTTCGTCAAAATTTTTCAGAAAATCACGTTTTAAGGAAATCCCGCATCGTGCGAAATTATCTTGTTTTTCCTAAACAACACGTTGTAAGTCGAAAAGCTTTCATGTTGCGTGTATGTCTAAGTGTGTAGCCTCAAAAGAGAAGGCACAGGACAGTTTTCTCTCGAAAGGATATGTAAGAATACCACTTCATAAGGAAATACAGTTTTGCAGAGTAAAGACATATACGTACGCATTGGAAACTCTTTACGAGAAGAAATAACGCATAGTACAAAATTAGCTTGTATCTCCAAAACTACACGTTGTATCTCGAAAAGAATTGTTGTGGCGTGTACGTCTTAACATGTAGCATCTAAAGAGAACCAAAAGGAGAATTTTCTTTCGTCAAAATTTTTCAGAAAATCACGTTTTAAGGAAATCCCGCATCGTGCGAAATTATCTTGTTTTTCCTAAACAACACGTTGTAAGTCGAAAAGCTTTCATGTTGCGTGTATGTCTAAGTGTGTAGCCTCAAAAGAGAAGGCACAGGACAGTTTTCTCTCGAAAGGATATGTAAGAATACCACTTCATAAGGAAATACAGTTTTGCAGAGTAAAGACATATACGTACGCATTGGAAACTCCTTACGAGAAGAAATAACGCATAGTACAAAATTAGCTTGTATCTCCAAAACTACACGTTGTATCTCGAAAAGAATTGTTGTGGCGTGTACGTCTTAACATGTAGCATCTAAAGAGAACCAAAAGGAGAATTTTCTTTCGTCAAAATTTTTCAGAAAATCACGTTTTAAGGAAATCCCGCATCGTGCGAAATTATCTTGTTTTTCCTAAACAACACGTTGTAAGTCGAAAAGCTTTCATGTTGCGTGTATGTCTAAGTGTGTAGCCTCAAAAGAGAAGGCACAGGACAGTTTTCTCTCGAAAGGATATGTAAGAATACCACTTCATAAGGAAATACAGTTTTGCAGAGTAAAGACATATACGTACGCATTGGAAACTCTTTACGAGAAGAAATAACGCATAGTACAAAATTAGCTTGTATCTCCAAAACTACACGTTGTATCTCGAAAAGAATTGTTGTGGCGTGTACGTCTTTACATGTAGCATCTAAAGAGAACCAAAAGGAGAATTTTCTTTCGTCAAAATTTTTCAGAAAATCACGTTTTAAGGAAATCCCGCATCGTGCGAAATTATCTTGTTTTTCCTAAACAACACGTTGTAAGTCGAAAAGCTTTCATGTTGCGTGTATGTCTAAGTGTGTAGCCTCAAAAGAGAAGGCACAGGACAGTTTTCTCTCGAAAGGATATGTAAGAATACCACTTCATAAGGAAATACAGTTTTGCAGAGTAAAGACATATACGTACGCATTGGAAACTCTTTACGAGAAGAAATAACGCATAGTACAAAATTAGCTTGTATCTCCAAAACTACACGTTGTATCTCGAAAAGAATTGTTGTGGCGTGTACGTCTTAACATGTAGCATCTAAAGAGAACCAAAAGGAGAATTTTCTTTCGTCAAAATTTTTCAGAAAATCACGTTTTAAGGAAATCCCGCATCGTGCGAAATTATCTTGTTTTTCCTAAACAACACGTTGTAAGTCGAAAAGCTTTCATGTTGCGTGTATGTCTAAGTGTGTAGCCTCAAAAGAGAAGGCACAGGACAGTTTTCTCTCGAAAGGATATGTAAGAATACCACTTCATAAGGAAATACAGTTTTGCAGATTAAAGACATATACGTACGCATTGGAAACTCTTTACGAGAAGAAATAACGCATCGTACAAAATTAGCTTGTATCTCCAAAACTACACGTTGTATCTCGAAAAGAATTGTTGTGGCGTGTACGTCTTAACATGTAGCATCTAAAGAGAACCAAAAGGAGAATTTTCTTTCGTCAAAATTTTTCAGAAAATCACGTTTTAAGGAAATCCCGCATCGTGCGAAATTATCTTGTTTTTCCTAAACAACACGTTGTAAGTCGAAAAGCTTTCATGTTGCGTGTATGTCTAAGTGTGTAGCCTCAAAAGAGAAGGCACAGGACAGTTTTCTCTCGAAAGGATATGTAAGAATACCACTTCATAAGGAAATACAGTTTTGCAGAGTAAAGACATATACGTACGCATTGGAAACTCCTTACGAGAAGAAATAACGCATAGTACAAAATTAGCTTGTATCTCCAAAACTACACGTTGTATCTCGAAAAGAATTGTTGTGGCGTGTACGTCTTTACATGTAGCATCTAAAGAGAACCAAAAGAAGAATTTTCTTTCGTCAAAATTTTTCAGAAAATCACGTTTTAAGGAAATCCCGCATCGTGCGAAATTATCTTGTTTTTCCTAAACAACACGTTGTAAGTCGAAAAGCTTTCATGTTGCGTGTATGTCTAAGTGTGTAGCCTCAAAAGAGAAGGCACAGGACAGTTTTCTCTCGAAAGGATATGTAAGAATACCACTTCATAAGGAAATACAGTTTTGCAGAGTAAAGACATATACGTACGCATTGGAAACTCTTTACGAGAAGAAATAACGCATAGTACAAAATTAGCTTGTATCTCCAAAACTACACGTTGTATCTCGAAAAGAATTGTTGTGGCGTGTACGTCTTAACATGTAGCATCTAAAGAGAACCAAAAGGAGAATTTTCTTTCGTCAAAATTTTTCAGAAAATCACGTTTTAAGGAATTCCCGCATCGTGCGAAATTATCTTGTTTTTCCTAAACAACACGTTGTAAGTCGAAAAGCTTTCATGTTGCGTGTATGTCTAAGTGTGTAGCCTCAAAAGAGAAGGCACAGGACAGTTTTCTCTCGAAAGGATATGTAAGAATACCACTTCATAAGGAAATACAGTTTTGCAGAGTAAAGACATATACGTACGCATTGGAAACTCCTTACGAGAAGAAATAACGCATAGTACAAAATTAGCTTGTATCTCCAAAACTACACGTTGTATCTCGAAAAGAATTGTTGTGGCGTGTACGTCTTAACATGTAGCATCTAAAGAGAACCAAAAGGAGAATTTTCTTTCGTCAAAATTTTTCAGAAAATCACGTTTTAAGGAAATCCCGCATCGTGCGAAATTATCTTGTTTTTCCTAAACAACACGTTGTAAGTCGAAAAGCTTTCATGTTGCGTGTATGTCTAAGTGTGTAGCCTCAAAAGAGAAGGCACAGGACAGTTTTCTCTCGAAAGGATATGTAAGAATACCACTTCATAAGGAAATACAGTTTTGCAGAGTAAAGACATATACGTACGCATTGGAAACTCTTTACGAGAAGAAATAACGCATAGTACAAAATTAGCTTGTATCTCCAAAACTACACGTTGTATCTCGAAAAGAATTGTTGTGGCGTGTACGTCTTAACATGTAGCATCTAAAGAGAACCAAAAGGAGAATTTTCTTTCGTCAAAATTTTTCAGAAAATCACGTTTTAAGGAAATCCCGCATCGTGCGAAATTATCTTGTTTTTCCTAAACAACACGTTGTAAGTCGAAAAGCTTTCATGTTGCGTGTATGTCTAAGTGTGTAGCCTCAAAAGAGAAGGCACAGGACAGTTTTCTCTCGAAAGGATATGTAAGAATACCACTTCATAAGGAAATACAGTTTTGCAGAGTAAAGACATATACGTACGCATTGGAAACTCTTTACGAGAAGAAATAACGCACAGTACAAAATTAGCTTGTATCTCCAAAACTACACGTTGTATCTCGAAAAGAATTGTTGTGGCGTGTACGTCTTAACATGTAGCATCTAAAGAGAACCAAAAGGAGAATTTTCTTTCGTCAAAATTTTTCAGAAAATCACGTTTTAAGGAAATCCCGCATCGTGCGAAATTATCTTGTTTTTCCTAAACAACACGTTGTAAGTCGAAAAGCTTTCATGTTGCGTGTATGTCTAAGTGTGTAGCCTCAAAAGAGAAGGCACAGGACAGTTTTCTCTCGAAAGGATATGTAAGAATACCACTTCATAAGGAAATACAGTTTTGCAGATTAAAGACATATACGTACGCATTGGAAACTCTTTACGAGAAGAAATAACGCATAGTACAAAATTAGCTTGTATCTCCAAAACTACACGTTGTATCTCGAAAAGAATTGTTGTGGCGTGTACGTCTTAACATGTAGCATCTAAAGAGAACCAAAAGGAGAATTTTCTTTCGTCAAAATTTTTCAGAAAATCACGTTTTAAGGAAATCCCGCATCGTGCGAAATTATCTTGTTTTTCCTAAACAACACGTTGTAAGTCGAAAAGCTTTCATGTTGCGTGTATGTCTAAGTGTGTAGCCTCAAAAGAGAAGGCACAGGACAGTTTTCTCTCGAAAGGATATGTAAGAATACCACTTCATAAGGAAATACAGTTTTGCAGAGTAAAGACATATACGTACGCATTGGAAACTCCTTACGAGAAGAAATAACGCATAGTACAAAATTAGCTTGTATCTCCAAAACTACACGTTGTATCTCGAAAAGAATTGTTGTGGCGTGTACGTCTTTACATGTAGCATCTAAAGAGAACCAAAAGAAGAATTTTCTTTCGTCAAAATTTTTCAGAAAATCACGTTTTAAGGAAATCCCGCATCGTGCGAAATTATCTTGTTTTTCCTAAACAACACGTTGTAAGTCGAAAAGCTTTCATGTTGCGTGTATGTCTAAGTGTGTAGCCTCAAAAGAGAAGGCACAGGACAGTTTTCTCTCGAAAGGATATGTAAGAATACCACTTCATAAGGAAATACAGTTTTGCAGAGTAAAGACATATACGTACGCATTGGAAACTCTTTACGAGAAGAAATAACGCATAGTACAAAATTAGCTTGTATCTCCAAAACTACACGTTGTATCTCGAAAAGAATTGTTGTGGCGTGTACGTCTTAACATGTAGCATCTAAAGAGAACCAAAAGGAGAATTTTCTTTCGTCAAAATTTTTCAGAAAATCACGTTATAAGGAAATCCCGCATCGTGAGAAATTATCTTGTTTTTCCTAAACAACACGTTCTAAGTCGAAAAGCTTTCATGTTGCGTGTATGTCTAAGTGTGTAGCCTCAAAAGAGAAGGCACAGGACAGTTTTCTCTCGAAAGGATATGTAAGAATACCACTTCATAAGGAAATACAGTTTTGCAGAGTAAAGACATATACGTACGCATTGGAAACTCTTTACGAGAAGAAATAACGCATAGTACAAAATTAGCTTGTATCTCCAAAACTACACGTTGTATCTCGAAAAGAATTGTTGTGGCGTGTACGTCTTAACATGTAGCATCTAAAGAGAACCAAAAGGAGAATTTTCTTTCGTCAAAATTTTTCAGAAAATCACGTTTTAAGGAAATCCCGCATCGTGCGAAATTATCTTGTTTTCCCTAAACAACACGTTGTAAGTCGAAAAGCTTTCATGTTGCGTGTATGTCTAAGTGTGTAGCCTCAAAAGAGAAGGCACAGGACAGTTTTCTCTCGAAAGGATATGTAAGAATACCACTTCATAAGGAAATACAGTTTTGCAGAGTAAAGACATATACGTACGCATTGGAAACTCCTTACGAGAAGAAATAACGCATAGTACAAAATTAGCTTGTATCTCCAAAACTACACGTTGTATCTCGAAAAGTATTGTTGTGGCGTGTACGTCTTTACATGTAGCATCTAAAGAGAACCAAAAGGAGAATTTTCTTTCGTCAAAATTTTTCAGAAAATCACGTTTTAAGGAAATCCCGCATCGTGCGAAATTATCTTGTTTTTCCTAAACAACACGTTGTAAGTCGAAAAGCTTTCATGTTGCGTGTATGTCTAAGTGTGTAGCCTCAAAAGAGAAGGCACAGGACAGTTTTCTCTCGAAAGGATATGTAAGAATACCACTTCATAAGGAAATACAGTTTTGCAGAGTAAAGACATATACGTACGCATTGGAAACTCCTTACGAGAAGAAATAACGCATAGTACAAAATTAGCTTGTATCTCCAAAACTACACGTTGTATCTCGAAAAGAATTGTTGTGGCGTGTACGTCTTAACATGTAGCATCTAAAGAGAACCAAAAGGAGAATTTTCTTTCGTCAAAATTTTTCAGAAAATCACGTTTTAAGGAAATCCCGCATCGTGCGAAATTATCTTGTTTTTCATAAACAACACGTTGTAAGTCGAAAAGCTTTCATGTTGCGTGTATGTCTAAGTGTGTAGCCTCAAAAGAGAAGGCACAGGACAGTTTTCTCTCGAAAGGATATGTAAGAATACCACTTCATAAGGAAATACAGTTTTGCAGAGTAAAGACATATACGTACGCATTGGAAACTCTTTACGAGAAGAAATAACGCATAGTACAAAATTAGCTTGTATCTCCAAAAATACACGTTGTATCTCGAAAAGAATTGTTGTGGCATGTACGTCTTAACATGTAGCATCTAAAGAGAACCGAAAGGAGAATTTTCTATCGTCAAAATTTTTCAGAAAATCACGTTTTAAGGAAATCCCGCATCGTGCGAAATTATCTTGTTTTTCCAAAACAACACATTGTAAGTCGAAAAGCTTTCATGTTGCGTGTATGTCTAAGTGTGTAGCCTCAAAAGAGAAGGCACAGGACAGTTTTCTCTCGAAAGGATATGTAAGAATACCACTTCATAAGGAAATACAGTTTTGCAGAGTAAAGACATATACGTACGCATTGGAAACTCCTTACGAGAAGAAATAACGCATAGTACAAAATTAGCTTGTATCTCCAAAACTACACATTGTATCTCGAAAAGAATTGTTGTGGCGTGTACGTCTTTACATGTAGCATCTAAAGAGAACCAAAAGAAGAATTTTCTTTCGTCAAAATTTTTCAGAAAATCACGTTTTAAGGAAATCCCGCATCGTGCGAAATTATCTTGTTTTTCCTAAACAACACGTTGTAAGTCGAAAAGCTTTCATGTTGCGTGTATGTCTAAGTGTGTAGCCTCAAAAGAGAAGGCACAGGACAGTTTTCTCTCGAAAGGATATGTAAGAATACCACTTCATAAGGAAATACAGTTTTGCAGAGTAAAGACATATACGTACGCATTGGAAACTCTTTACGAGAAGAAATAACGCATAGTACAAAATTAGCTTGTATCTCCAAAACTACACGTTGTATCTCGAAAAGAATTGTTGTGGCGTGTACGTCTTAACATGTAGCATCTAAAGAGAACCAAAAGGAGAATTTTCTTTCGTCAAAATTTTTCAGAAAATCACGTTTTAAGGAAATCCCGCATCGTGCGAAATTATCTTGTTTTTCCTAAACAACACGTTGTAAGTCGAAAAGCTTTCATGTTGCGTGTATGTCTAAGTGTGTAGCCTCAAAAGAGAAGGCACAGGACAGTTTTCTCTCGAAAGGATATGTAAGAATACCACTTCATAAGGAAATACAGTTTTGCAGAGTAAAGACATATACGTACGCATTGGAAACTCCTTACGAGAAGAAATAACGCATAGTACAAAATTAGCTTGTATCTCCAAAACTACACGTTGTATCTCGAAAAGAATTGTTGTGGCGTGTACGTCTTAACATGTAGCATCTAAAGAGAACCAAAAGGAGAATTTTCTTTCGTCAAAATTTTTCAGAAAATCACGTTTTAAGGAAATCCCGCTTCGTGCGAAATTATCTTGTTTTTCCTAAACAACACGTTGTAAGTCGAAAAGCTTTCATGTTGCGTGTATGTCTAAGTGTGTAGCCTCAAAAGAGAAGGCACAGGACAGTTTTCTCTCGAAAGGATATGTAAGAATACCACTTCATAAGGAAATACAGTTTTGCAGAGTAAAGACATATACGTACGCATTGGAAACTCTTTACGAGAAGAAATAACGCATAGTACAAAATTAGCTTGTATCTCCAAAACTACACGTTGTATCTCGAAAAGAATTGTTGTGGCGTGTACGTCTTAACATGTAGCATCTAAAGAGAACCGAAAGGAGAATTTTCTTTCGTCAAAATTTTTCAGAAAATCACGTTTTAAGGAAATCCCGCATCGTGCGAAATTATCTTGTTTTTCCTAAACAACACGTTGTAAGTCGAAAAGCTTTCATGTTGCGTGTATGTCTAAGTGTGTAGCCTCAAAAGAGAAGGCACAGGACAGTTTTCTCTCGAAAGGATATGTAAGAATACCACTTCATAAGGAAATACAGTTTTGCAGAGTAAAGACATATACGTACGCATTGGAAACTCTTTACGAGAAGAAATAACGCATAGTACAAAATTAGCTTGTATCTCCAAAACTACACGTTGTATCTCGAAAAGAATTGTTGTGGCGTGTACGTCTTAACATGTAGCATCTAAAGAGAACCAAAAGGAGAATTTTCTTTCGTCAAAATTTTTCAGAAAATCACGTTTTAAGGAAATCCCGCATCGTGCGAAATTATCTTGTTTTTCCTAAACAACACGTTGTAAGTCGAAAAGCTTTCATGTTGCGTGTATGTCTAAGTGTGTAGCCTCAAAAGAGAAGGCACAGGACAGTTTTCTCTCGAAAGGATATGTAAGAATACCACTTCATAAGGAAATACAGTTTTGCAGAGTAAAGACATATACGTACGCATTGGAAACTCTTTACGAGAAGAAATAACGCATAGTACACAATTAGCTTGTATCTCCAAAACTACACGTTGTATCTCGAAAAGAATTGTTGTGGCGTGTACGTCTTTACATGTAGCATCTAAAGAGAACCAAAAGGAGAATTTTCTTTCGTCAAAATTTTTCAGAAAATCACGTTTTAAGGAAATCCCGCATCGTGCGAAATTATCTTGTTTTTCCTAAACAACACGTTGTAAGTCGAAAAGCTTTCATGTTGCGTGTATGTCTACGTGTGTAGCCTCAAAAGAGAAGGCACAGGACAGTTTTCTCTCGAAAGGATATGTAAGAATACCACTTCATAAGGAAATACAGTTTTGCAGAGTAAAGACATATACGTACGCATTGGAAACTCTTTACGAGAAGAAATAACGCATAGTACAAAATTAGCTTGTATCTCCAAAACTACACGTTGTATCTCGAAAAGAATTGTTGTGGCGTGTACGTCTTAACATGTAGCAACTAAAGAGAACCGAAAGGAGAATTTTCTTTCGTCAAAATTTTTCAGAAAATCACGTTTTAAGGAAATCCCGCATCGTGCGAAATTATCTTGTTTTTCCTAAACAACACGTTGTAAGTCGAAAAGCTTTCATGTTGCGTGTATGTCTAAGTGTGTAGCCTCAAAAGAGAAGGCACAGGACAGTTTTCTCTCGAAAGGATATGTAAGAATACCACTTCATAAGGAAATACAGTTTTGCAGAGTAAAGACATATACGTACGCATTGGAAACTCTTTACGAGAAGAAATAACGCATAGTACAAAATTAGCTTGTATCTCCAAAACTACACGTTGTATCTCGAAAAGAATTGTTGTGGCGTGTACGTCTTAACATGTAGCATCTAAAGAGAACCAAAAGGAGAATTTTCTTTCGTCAAAATTTTTCAGAAAATCACGTTTTAAGGAAATCCCGCATCGTGCGAAATTATCTTGTTTTTCCTAAACAACACGTTGTAAGTCGAAAAGCTTTCATGTTGCGTGTATGTCTAAGTGTGTAGCCTCAAAAGAGAAGGCACAGGACAGTTTTCTCTCGAAAGGATATGTAAGAATACCACTTCATAAGGAAATACAGTTTTGCAGAGTAAAGACATATACGTACGCATTGGAAACTCTTTACGAGAAGAAATAACGCATAGTACAAAATTAGCTTGTATCTCCAAAACTACACGTTGTATCTCGAAAAGAATTGTTGTGGCGTGTACGTCTTTACATGTAGCATCTAAAGAGAACCAAAAGGAGAATTTTCTTTCGTCAAAATTTTTCAGAAAATCACGTTTTAAGGAAATCCCGCATCGTGCGAAATTATCTTGTTTTTCCTAAACAACACGTTGTAAGTCGAAAAGCTTTCATGTTGCGTGTATGTCTACGTGTGTAGCCTCAAAAGAGAAGGCACAGGACAGTTTTCTCTCGAAAGGATATGTAAGAATACCACTTCATAAGGAAATACAGTTTTGCAGAGTAAAGACATATACGTACGCATTGGAAACTCCTTACGAGAAGAAATAACGCATAGTACAAAATTAGCTTGTATCTCCAAAACTACACGTTGTATCTCGAAAAGAATTGTTGTGGCGTGTACGTCTTAACATGTAGCATCTAAAGAGAACCAAAAGGAGAATTTTCTTTCGTCAAAATTTTTCAGAAACTCACGTTTTAAGGAAATCCCGCATCGTGCGAAATTATCTTGTTTTTCCTAAACAACACGTTGTAAGTCGAAAAGCTTTCATGTTGCGTGTATGTCTAAGTGTGTAGCCTCAAAAGAGAAGGCACAGGACAGTTTTCTCTCGATAGGATATGTAAGAATACCACTTCATAAGGAAATACAGTTTTGCAGAGTAAAGACATATACGTACGCATTGGAAACTCTTTACGAGAAGAAATAACGCATAGTACAAAATTAGCTTGTATCTCCAAAACTACACGTTGTATCTCGAAAAGAATTGTTGTGGCGTGTACGTCTTAACATGTAGCATCTAAAGAGAACCAAAAGGAGAATTTTCTTTCGTCAAAATTTTTCAGAAAATCACGTTTTAAGGAAATCCCGCATCGTGCGAAATTATCTTGTTTTTCCTAAACAACACGTTGTAAGTCGAAAAGCTTTCATGTTGCGTGTATGTCTAAGTGTGTAGCCTCAAAAGAGAAGGCACAGGACAGTTTTCTCTCGAAAGGATATGTAAGAATACCACTTCATAAGGAAATACAGTTTTGCAGAGTAAAGACATATACGTACGCATTGGAAACTCTTTACGAGAAGAAATAACGCATAGTACACAATTAGCTTGTATCTCCAAAACTACACGTTGTATCTCGAAAAGAATTGTTGTGGCGTGTACGTCTTTACATGTAGCATCTAAAGAGAACCAAAAGGAGAATTTTCTTTCGTCAAAATTTTTCAGAAAATCACGTTTTAAGGAAATCCCGCATCGTGCGAAATTATCTTGTTTTTCCTAAACAACACGTTGTAAGTCGAAAAGCTTTCATGTTGCGTGTATGTCTACGTGTGTAGCCTCAAAAGAGAAGGCACAGGACAGTTTTCTCTCGAAAGGATATGTAAGAATACCACTTCATAAGGAAATACAGTTTTGCAGAGTAAAGACATATACGTACGCATTGGAAACTCTTTACGAGAAGAAATAACGCATAGTACAAAATTAGCTTGTATCTCCAAAACTACACGTTGTATCTCGAAAAGAATTGTTGTGGCGTGTACGTCTTAACATGTAGCAACTAAAGAGAACCGAAAGGAGAATTTTCTTTCGTCAAAATTTTTCAGAAAATCACGTTTTAAGGAAATCCCGCATCGTGCGAAATTATCTTGTTTTTCCTAAACAACACGTTGTAAGTCGAAAAGCTTTCATGTTGCGTGTATGTCTAAGTGTGTAGCCTCAAAAGAGAAGGCACAGGACAGTTTTCTCTCGAAAGGATATGTAAGAATACCACTTCATAAGGAAATACAGTTTTGCAGAGTAAAGACATATACGTACGCATTGGAAACTCTTTACGAGAAGAAATAACGCATAGTACAAAATTAGCTTGTATCTCCAAAACTACACGTTGTATCTCGAAAAGAATTGTTGTGGCGTGTACGTCTTAACATGTAGCATCTAAAGAGAACCAAAAGGAGAATTTTCTTTCGTCAAAATTTTTCAGAAAATCACGTTTTAAGGAAATCCCGCATCGTGCGAAATTATCTTGTTTTTCCTAAACAACACGTTGTAAGTCGAAAAGCTTTCATGTTGCGTGTATGTCTAAGTGTGTAGCCTCAAAAGAGAAGGCACAGGACAGTTTTCTCTCGAAAGGATATGTAAGAATACCACTTCATAAGGAAATACAGTTTTGCAGAGTAAAGACATATACGTACGCATTGGAAACTCTTTACGAGAAGAAATAACGCATAGTACAAAATTAGCTTGTATCTCCAAAACTACACGTTGTATCTCGAAAAGAATTGTTGTGGCGTGTACGTCTTTACATGTAGCATCTAAAGAGAACCAAAAGGAGAATTTTCTTTCGTCAAAATTTTTCAGAAAATCACGTTTTAAGGAAATCCCGCATCGTGCGAAATTATCTTGTTTTTCCTAAACAACACGTTGTAAGTCGAAAAGCTTTCATGTTGCGTGTATGTCTACGTGTGTAGCCTCAAAAGAGAAGGCACAGGACAGTTTTCTCTCGAAAGGATATGTAAGAATACCACTTCATAAGGAAATACAGTTTTGCAGAGTAAAGACATATACGTACGCATTGGAAACTCCTTACGAGAAGAAATAACGCATAGTACAAAATTAGCTTGTATCTCCAAAACTACACGTTGTATCTCGAAAAGAATTGTTGTGGCGTGTACGTCTTAACATGTAGCATCTAAAGAGAACCAAAAGGAGAATTTTCTTTCGTCAAAATTTTTCAGAAACTCACGTTTTAAGGAAATCCCGCATCGTGCGAAATTATCTTGTTTTTCCTAAACAACACGTTGTAAGTCGAAAAGCTTTCATGTTGCGTGTATGTCTAAGTGTGTAGCCTCAAAAGAGAAGGCACAGGACAGTTTTCTCTCGAAAGGATATGTAAGAATACCACTTCATAAGGAAATACAGTTTTGCAGAGTAAAGACATATACGTACGCATTGGAAACTCTTTACGAGAAGAAATAACGCATAGTACAAAATTAGCTTGTATCTCCAAAACTACACGTTGTATCTCGAAAAGAATTGTTGTGGCGTGTACGTCTTAACATGTAGCATCTAAAGAGAACCAAAAGGAGAATTTTCTTTCGTCAAAATTTTTCAGAAAATCACGTTTTAAGGAAATCCCGCATCGTGCGAAATTATCTTGTTTTTCCTAAACAACACGTTGTAAGTCGAAAAGCTTTCATGTTGCGTGTATGTCTAAGTGTGTAGCCTCAAAAGAGAAGGCACAGGACAGTTTTCTCTCGAAAGGATATGTAAGAATACCACTTCATAAGGAAATACAGTTTTGCAGAGTAAAGACATATACGTACGCATTGGAAACTCCTTACGAGAAGAAATAACGCATAGTACAAAATTAGCTTGTATCTCCAAAACTACACGTTGTATCTCGAAAAGAATTGTTGTGGCGTGTACGTCTTTACATGTAGCATCTAAAGAGAACCAAAAGAAGAATTTTCTTTCGTCAAAATATTTCAGGAAATCACGTTTTAAGGAAATCCCGCATCGTGCGAAATTATCTTGTTTTTCCTAAACAACACGTTGTAAGTCGAAAAGCTTTCATGTTGCGTGTATGTCTAAGTGTGTAGCCTCAAAAGAGAAGGCACAGGACAGTTTTCTCTCGAAAGGATATGTAAGAATACCACTTCATAAGGAAATACAGTTTTGCAGAGTAAAGACATATACGTACGCATTGGAAACTCTTTACGAGAAGAAATAACGCATAGTACAAAATTAGCTTGTATCTCCAAAACTACACGTTGTATCTCGAAAAGAATTGTTGTGGCGTGTACGTCTTAACATGTAGCATCTAAAGAGAACCAAAAGGAGAATTTTCTTTCGTCAAAATTTTTCAGAAAATCACGTTTTAAGGAAATCCCGCATCGTGCGAAATTATCTTGTGTTTCCTAAACAACACGTTGTAAGTCGAAAAGCTTTCATGTTGCGTGTATGTCTAAGTGTGTAGCCTCAAAAGAGAAGGCACAGGACAGTTTTCTCTCGAAAGGATATGTAAGAATACCACTTCATAAGGAAATACAGTTTTGCAGAGTAAAGACATACGTACGCATTGGAAACTCCTTACGAGAAGAAATAACGCATAGTACAAAATTAGCTTGTATCTCCAAAACTACACGTTGTATCTCGAAAAGAATTGTTGTGGCGTGTACGTCTTAACATGTAGCATCTAAAGAGAACCAAAAGGAGAATTTTCTTTCGTCAAAATTTTTCAGAAAATCACGTTTTAAGGAAATCCCGCATCGTGCGAAATTATCTTGTTTTTCCTAAACAACACGTTGTAAGTCGAAAAGCTTTCATGTTGCGTGTATGTCTAAGTGTGTAGCCTCAAAAGAGAAGGCACAGGACAGTTTTCTCTCGAAAGGATATGTAAGAATACCACTTCATAAGGAAATACAGTTTTGCAGCGTAAAGACATATACGTACGCATTGGAAACTCTTTACGAGAAGAAATAACGCATAGTACAAAATTAGCTTGTATCTCCAAAACTACACATTGTATCTCGAAAAGAATTGTTGTGGCGTGTACGTCTTAACATGTAGCATCTAAAGAGAACAAAAAGGAGAATTTTCTTTCGTCAAAATTTTTCAGAAAATCACGTTTTAAGGAAATCCCGCATCGTGCGAAATTATCTTGTTTTTCCTAAACAACACGTTGTAAGTCGAAAAGCTTTCATGTTGCGTGTATGTCTAAGTGTGTAGCCTCAAAAGAGAAGGCACAGGACAGTTTTCTCTCGAAAGGATATGTAAGAATACCACTTCATAAGGAAATACAGTTTTGCAGAGTAAAGACATATACGTACGCATTGGAAACTCTTTACGAGAAGAAATAACGCATAGTACAAAATTAGCTTGTATCTCCAAAACTACACGTTGTATCTCGAAAAGAATTGTTGTGGCGTGTACGTCTTAACATGTAGCATCTAAAGAGAACCAAAAGGAGAATTTTCTTTCGTCAAAATTTTTCAGAAAATCACGTTTTAAGGAAATCCCGCATCGTGCGAAATTATCTTGTTTTTCCTAAACAACACGTTGTAAGTCGAAAAGCTTTCATGTTGCGTGTATGTCTAAGTGTGTAGCCTCAAAAGAGAAGGCACAGGACAGTTTTCTCTCGAAAGGATATGTAAGAATACCACTTCATAAGGAAATACAGTTTTGCAGAGTAAAGACATATACGTACGCATTGGAAACTCTTTACGAGAAGAAATAACGCATAGTACAAAATTAGCTTGTATCTCCAAAACTACACGTTGTATCTCGAAAAGAATTGTTGTGGCGTGTACGTCTTAACATGTAGCATCTAAAGAGAACCAAAAGGAGAATTTTCTTTCGTCAAAATTTTTCAGAAAATCACGTTTTAAGGAAATCCCGCATCGTGCGAAATTATCTTGTTTTTCCTAAACAACACGTTGTAAGTCGAAAAGCTTTCATGTTGCGTGTATGTCTAAGTGTGTAGCCTCAAAAGAGAAGGCACAGGACAGTTTTCTCTCGAAAGGATATGTAAGAATACCACTTCATAAGGAAATACAGTTTTGCAGCGTAAAGACATATACGTACGCATTGGAAACTCTTTACGAGAAGAAATAACGCATAGTACAAAATTAGCTTGTATCTCCAAAACTACACGTTGTATCTCGAAAAGAATTGTTGTGGCGTGTACGTCTTAACATGTAGCATCTAAAGAGAACCAAAAGGAGAATTTTCTTTCGTCAAAATTTTTCAGAAAATCACGTTTTAAGGAAATCCCGCATCGTGCGAAATTATCTTGTTTTTCCTAAACAACACGTTGTAAGTCGAAAAGCTTTCATGTTGCGTGTATGTCTAAGTGTGTAGCCTCAAAAGAGAAGGCACAGGACAGTTTTCTCTCGAAAGGATATGTAAGAATACCACTTCATAAGGAAATACAGTTTTGCAGAGTAAAGACATATACGTACGCATTGGAAACTCTTTACGAGAAGAAATAACGCATAGTACAAAATTAGCTTGTATCTCCAAAACTACACGTTGTATCTCGAAAAGAATTGTTGTGGCGTGTACGTCTTAACATGTAGCATCTAAAGAGAACCAAAAGGAGAATTTTCTTTCGTCAAAATTTTTCAGAAAATCACGTTTTAAGGAAATCCCGCATCGTGCGAAATTATCTTGTTTTTCCTAAACAACACGTTGTAAGTCGAAAAGCTTTCATGTTGCGTGTATGTCTAAGTGTGTAGCCTCAAAAGAGAAGGCACAGGACAGTTTTCTCTCGAAAGGATATGTAAGAATACCACTTCATAAGGAAATACAGTTTTGCAGAGTAAAGACATATACGTACGCATTGGAAACTCCTTACGAGAAGAAATAACGCATAGTACAAAATTAGCTTGTATCTCCAAAACTACACGTTGTATCTCGAAAAGAATTGCTGTGGCGTGTACGTCTTAACATGTAGCATCTAAAGAGAACCAAAAGGAGAATTTTCTTTCGTCAAAATTTTTCAGAAAATCACGTTTTAAGGAAATCCCGCATCGTGCGAAATTATCTTGTTTTTCCTAAACAACACGTTGTAAGTCGAAAAGCTTTCATGTTGCGTGTATGTCTAAGTGTGTAGCCTCAAAAGAGAAGGCACAGGACAGTTTTCTCTCGAAAGGATATGTAAGAATACCACTTCATAAGGAAATACAGTTTTGCAGAGTAAAGACATATACGTACGCATTGGAAACTCTTTACGAGAAGAAATAACGCATAGTACAAAATTAGCTTGTATCTCCAAAACTACACGTTGTATCTCGAAAAGAATTGTTGTGGCGTGTACGTCTTAACATGTAGCATCTAAAGAGAACCAAAAGGAGAATTTTCTTTCGTCAAAATTTTTCAGAAAATCACGTTTTAAGGAAATCCCGCATCGTGCGAAATTATCTTGTTTTTCCTAAACAACACGTTGTAAGTCGAAAAGCTTTCATGTTGCGTGTATGTCTAAGTGTGTAGCCTCAAAAGAGAAGGCACAGGACAGTTTTCTCTCGAAAGGATATGTAAGAATACCACTTCATAAGGAAATACAGTTTTGCAGAGTAAAGACATATATGTACGCATTGGAAACTCTTTACGAGAAGAAATAACGCATAGTACAAAATTAGCTTGTATCTCCAAAACTACACGTTGTATCTCGAAAAGAATTGTTGTGGCGTGTACGTCTTAACATGTAGCATCTAAAGAGAACCGAAAGGAGAATTTTCTTTCGTCAAAATTTTTCAGAAAATCACGTTTTAAGGAAATCCCGCATCGTGCGAAATTATCTTGTTTTTCCTAAACAACACGTTGTAAGTCGAAAAGCTTTCATGTTGCGTGTATGTCTAAGTGTGTAGCCACAAAAGAGAAGGCACAGGACAGTTTTCTCTCGAAAGGATATGTAAGAATACCACTTCATAAGGAAATACAGTTTTGCAGAGTAAAGACATATACGTACGCATTGGAAACTCTTTACGAGAAGAAATAACGCATAGTACAAAATTAGCTTGTATCTCCAAAACTACACGTTGTATCTCGAAAAGAATTGTTGTGGTGTGTACGTCTTAACATGTAGCATCTAAAGAGAACCAAAAGGAGAATTTTCTTTCGTCAACATTTTTCAGAAAATCACGTTTTAAGGAAATCCCGCATCGTGCGAAATTATCTTGTTTTTCCTAAACAACACGTTGTAAGTCGAAAAGCTTTCATGTTGCGTGTATGTCTAAGTGTGTAGCCTCAAAAGAGAAGGCACAGGACAGTTTTCTCTCGAAAGGATATGTAAGAATACCACTTCATAAGGAAATACAGTTTTGCAGAGTAAAGACATATACGTACGCATTGGAAACTCTTTACGAGAAGAAATAACGCACAGTACAAAATTAGCTTGTATCTCCAAAACTACAAGTTGTATCTCGAAAAGAATTGTTGTGGCGTGTACGTCTTAACATGTAGCATCTAAAGAGAACCAAAAGGAGAATTTTCTTTCGTCAAAATTTTTCAGAAAATCACGTTTTAAGGAAATCCCGCATCGTGCGAAATTATCTTGTTTTTCCTAAACAACACGTTGTAAGTCGAAAAGCTTTCATGTTGCGTGTATGTCTAAGTGTGTAGCCTCAAAAGAGAAGGCACAGGACAGTTTTCTCTCGAAAGGATATGTAAGAATACCACTTCATAAGGAAATACAGTTTTGCAGAGTAAAGACATATACGTACGCATTGGAAACTCTTTACGAGAAGAAATAACGCATAGTACAAAATTAGCTTGTATCTCCAAAACTACACGTTGTATCTCGAAAAGAATTGTTGTGGCGTGTACGTCTTAACATGTAGCATCTAAAGAGAACCAAAAGGAGAATTTTCTTTCGTCAAAATTTTTCAGAAAATCACGTTTTAAGGAAATCCCGCATCGTGCGAAATTATCTTGTTTTTCCTAAACAACACGTTGTAAGTCGAAAAGCTTTCATGTTGCGTGTATGTCTAAGTGTGTAGCCTCAAAAGAGAAGGCACAGGACAGTTTTCTCTCGAAAGGATATGTAAGAATACCACTTCATAAGGAAATACAGTTTTGCAGAGTAAAGACATATACGTACGCATTGGAAACTCCTTACGAGAAGAAATAACGCATAGTACAAAATTAGCTTGTATCTCCAAAACTACACGTTGTATCTCGAAAAGAATTGTTGTGGCGTGTACGTCTTAACATGTAGCATCTAAAGAGAACCGAAAGGAGAATTTTCTTTCGTCAAAATTTTTCAGAAAATCACGTTTTAAGGAAATCCCGCATCGTGCGAAATTATCTTGTATTTCCTAAACAACACGTTGTAAGTCGAAAAGCTTTCATGTTGCGTGTATGTCTAAGTGTGTAGCCTCAAAAGAGAAGGCACAGGACAGTTTTCTCTCGAAAGGATATGTAAGAATACCACTTCATAAGGAAATACAGTTTTGCAGAGTAAAGACATATACGTACGCATTGGAAACTCTTTACGAGAAGAAATAACGCATAGTACAAAATTAGCTTGTATCTCCAAAACTACACGTTGTATCTCGAAAAGAATTGTTGTGGCGTGTACGTCTTAACATGTAGCATCTAAAGAGAACCAAAAGGAGAATTTTCTTTCGTCAAAATTTTTCAGAAAATCACGTTTTAAGGAAATCCCGCATCGTGCGAAATTATCTTGTTTTTCCTAAACAACACGTTGTAAGTCGAAAAGCTTTCATGTTGCGTGTATGTCTAAGTGTGTAGCCTCAAAAGAGAAGGCACAGGACAGTTTTCTCTCGAAAGGATATGTAAGAATACCACTTCATAAGGAAATACAGTTTTGCAGAGTAAAGACATATACGTACGCATTGGAAACTCCTTACGAGGAGAAATAACGCATAGTACAAAATTAGCTTGTATCTAGAAAACTACACGTTGTATCTCGAAAAGAATTGTTGTGGCGTGTACGTCTTAACATGTAGCATCTAAAGAGAACCGAAAGGAGAATTTTCTTTCGTCAAAATTTTTCAGAAAATCACGTTTTAAGGAAATCCCGCATCGTGCGAAATTATCTTGTTTTTCCTAAACAACACGTTGTAAGTCGAAAAGCTTTCATGTTGCGTGTATGTCTAAGTGTGTAGCCTCAAAAGAGAAGGCACAGGACAGTTTTCTCTCGAAAGGATATGTAAGAATACCACTTCATAAGGAAATACAGTTTTGCAGAGTAAAGACATATACGTACGCATTGGAAACTCTTTACGAGAAGAAATAACGCATAGTACAAAATTAGCTTGTATCTCCAAAACTACACGTTGTATCTCGAAAAGAATTGTTGTGGCGTGTACGTCTTAACATGTAGCATCTAAAGAGAACCAAAAGGAGAATTTTCTTTCGTCAAAATTTTTCAGAAAATCACGTTTTAAGGAAATCCCGCATCGTGCGAAATTATCTTGTTTTTCCTAAACAACACGTTGTAAGTCGAAAAGCTTTCATGTTGCGTGTATGTCTAAGTGTGTAGCCTCAAAAGAGAAGGCACAGGACAGTTTTCTCTCGAAAGGATATGTAAGAATACCACTTCATAAGGAAATACAGTTTTGCAGAGTAAAGACATATACGTACGCATTGGAAACTCTTTACGAGAAGAAATAACGCATAGTACAAAATTAGCTTGTATCTCCAAAACTACACGTTGTATCTCGAAAAGAATTGTTGTGGCGTGTACGTCTTAACATGTAGCATCTAAAGAGAACCAAAAGGAGAATTTTCTTTCGTCAAAATTTTTCAGAAAATCACGTTTTAAGGAAATCCCGCATCGTGCGAAATTATCTTGTTTTTCCTAAACAACACGTTGTAAGTCGAAAAGCTTTCATGTTGCGTGTATGTCTAAGTGTGTAGCCTCAAAAGAGAAGGCACAGGACAGTTTTCTCTCGAAAGGATATGTAAGAATACCACTTCATAAGGAAATACAGTTTTGCAGCGTAAAGACATATACGTACGCATTGGAAACTCTTTACGAGAAGAAATAACGCATAGTACAAAATTAGCTTGTATCTCCAAAACTACACGTTGTATCTCGAAAAGAATTGTTGTGGCGTGTACGTCTTAACATGTAGCATCTAAAGAGAACCAAAAGGAGAATTTTCTTTCGTCAAAATTTTTCAGAAAATCACGTTTTAAGGAAATCCCGCATCGTGCGAAATTATCTTGTTTTCCCTAAACAACACGTTGTAAGTCGAAAAGCTTTCATGTTGCGTGTATGTCTAAGTGTGTAGCCTCAAAAGAGAAGGCACAGGACAGTTTTCTCTCGAAAGGATATGTAAGAATACCACTTCATAAGGAAATACAGTTTTGCAGAGTAAAGACATATACGTACGCATTGGAAACTCCTTACGAGAAGAAATAACGCATAGTACAAAATTAGCTTGTATCTCCAAAACTACACGTTGTATCTCGAAAAGAATTGCTGTGGCGTGTACGTCTTAACATGTAGCATCTAAAGAGAACCAAAAGGAGAATTTTCTTTCGTCAAAATTTTTCAGAAAATCACGTTTTAAGGAAATCCCGCATCGTGCGAAATTATCTTGTTTTTCCTAAACAACACGTTGTAAGTCGAAAAGCTTTCATGTTGCGTGTATGTCTAAGTGTGTAGCCTCAAAAGAGAAGGCACAGGACAGTTTTCTCTCGAAAGGATATGTAAGAATACCACTTCATAAGGAAATACAGTTTTGCAGAGTAAAGACATATACGTACGCATTGGAAACTCTTTACGAGAAGAAATAACGCATAGTACAAAATTAGCTTGTATCTCCAAAACTACACGTTGTATCTCGAAAAGAATTGTTGTGGCGTGTACGTCTTAACATGTAGCATCTAAAGAGAACCAAAAGGAGAATTTTCTTTCGTCAAAATTTTTCAGAAAATCACGTTTTAAGGAAATCCCGCATCGTGCGAAATTATCTTGTTTTTCCTAAACAACACGTTGTAAGTCGAAAAGCTTTCATGTTGCGTGTATGTCTAAGTGTGTAGCCTCAAAAGAGAAGGCACAGGACAGTTTTCTCTCGAAAGGATATGTAAGAATACCACTTCATAAGGAAATACAGTTTTGCAGAGTAAAGACATACGTACGCATTGGAAACTCCTTACGAGAAGAAATAACGCATAGTACAAAATTAGCTTGTATCTCCAAAACTACACGTTGTATCTCGAAAAGAATTGTTGTGGCGTGTACGTCTTAACATGTAGCATCTAAAGAGAACCAAAAGGAGAATTTTCTTTCGTCAAAATTTTTCAGAAAATCACGTTTTAAGGAAATCCCGCATCGTGCGAAATTATCTTGTTTTTCCTAAACAACACGTTGTAAGTCGAAAAGCTTTCATGTTGCGTGTATGTCTAAGTGTGTAGCCTCAAAAGAGAAGGCACAGGACAGTTTTCTCTCGAAAGGATATGTAAGAATACCACTTCATAAGGAAATACAGTTTTGCAGAGTAAAGACATATACGTACGCATTGGAAACTCTTTACGAGAAGAAATAACGCATAGTACAAAATTAGCTTGTATCTCCAAAACTACACGTTGTATCTCGAAAAGAATTGTTGTGGCGTGTACGTCTTAACATGTAGCATCTAAAGAGAACCAAAAGGAGAATTTTCTTTCGTCAAAATTTTTCAGAAAATCACGTTTTAAGGAAATCCCGCATCGTGCGAAATTATCTTGTTTTTCCTAAACAACACGTTGTAAGTCGAAAAGCTTTCATGTTGCGTGTATGTCTAAATGTGTAGCCTCAAAAGAGAAGGCACAGGACAGTTTTCTCTCGAAAGGATATGTAAGAATACCACTTCATAAGGAAATACAGTTTTGCAGAGTAAAGACATATACGTACGCATTGGAAACTCTTTACGAGAAGAAATAACGCATAGTACAAAATTAGCTTGTATCTCCAAAACTACACGTTGTATCTCGAAAAGAATTGTTGTGGCGTGTACGTCTTAACATGTAGCATCTAAAGAGAACCAAAAGGAGAATTTTCTTTCGTCAAAATTTTTCAGAAAATCACGTTTTAAGGAAATCCCGCATCGTGCGAAATTATCTTGTTTTTCCTAAACAACACGTTGTAAGTCGAAAAGCTTTCATGTTGCGTGTATGTCTAAGTGTGTAGCCTCAAAAGAGAAGGCACAGGACAGTTTTCTCTCAAAAGGATATGTAAGAATACCACTTCATAAGGAAATACAGTTTTGCAGAGTAAAGACATATACGTACGCATTGGAAACTCTTTACGAGAAGAAATAACGCATAGTACAAAATTAGCTTGTATCTCCAAAACTACACGTTGTATCTCGAAAAGAATTGTTGTGGCGTGTACGTCTTAACATGTAGCATCTAAAGAGAACCAAAAGGAGAATTTTCTTTCGTCAAAATTTTTCAGAAAATCACGTTTTAAGGAAATCCCGCATCGTGCGAAATTATCTTGTTTTTCCTAAACAACACGTTGTAAGTCGAAAAGCTTTCATGTTGCGTGTATGTCTAAGTGTGTAGCCTCAAAAGAGAAGGCACAGGACAGTTTTCTCTCGAAAGGATATGTAAGAATACCACTTCATAAGGAAATACAGTTTTGCAGAGTAAAGACATATACGTACGCACTGGAAACTCTTTACGAGAAGAAATAACGCATAGTACAAAATTAGCTTGTATCTCCAAAACTACACGTTGTATCTCGAAAAGAATTGTTGTGGCGTGTACGTCTTAACATGTAGCATCTAAAGAGAACCAAAAGGAGAATTTTCTTTCGTCAAAATTTTTCAGAAAATCACGTTTTAAGGAAATCCCGCATCGTGCGAAATTATCTTGTTTTTCCTAAACAACACGTTGTAAGTCGAAAAGCTTTCATGTTGCGTGTATGTCTAAGTGTGTAGCCTCAAAAGAGAAGGCACAGGACAGTTTTCTCTCGAAAGGATATGTAAGAATACCACTTCATAAGGAAATAGAGTTTTGCAGAGTAAAGACATATACGTACGCATTCGAAACTCTTTACGAGAAGAAATAACGCATAGTACAAAATTAGCTTGTATCTCCAAAACTACACGTTGTATCTCGAAAAGAATTGTTGTGGCGTGTACGTCTTAACATGTAGCATCTAAAGAGAACCAAAAGGAGAATTTTCTTTCGTCAAAATTTTTCAGAAAATCACGTTTTAAGGAAATCCCGCATCGTGCGAAATTATCTTGTTTTTCCTAAACAACACGTTGTAAGTCGAAAAGCTTTCATGTTGCGTGTATGTCTAAGTGTGTAGCCTCAAAAGAGAAGGCACAGGACAGTTTTCTCTCGAAAGGATATGTAAGAATACCACTTCATAAGGAAATACAGTTTTGCAGAGTAAAGACATATACGTACGCATTGGAAACTCCTTACGAGAAGAAATAACGCATAGTACAAAATTAGCTTGTATCTCCAAAACTACACGTTGTATCTCGAAAAGAATTGCTGTGGCGTGTACGTCTTAACATGTAGCATCTAAAGAGAACCAAAAGGAGAATTTTCTTTCGTCAAAATTTTTCAGAAAATCACGTTTTAAGGAAATCCCGCATCGTGCGAAATTATCTTGTTTTTCCTAAACAACACGTTGTAAGTCGAAAAGCTTTCATGTTGCGTGTATGTCTAAGTGTGTAGCCTCAAAAGAGAAGGCACAGGACAGTTTTCTCTCGAAAGGATATGTAAGAATACCACTTCATAAGGAAATACAGTTTTGCAGAGTAAAGACATATACGTACGCATTGGAAACTCTTTACGAGAAGAAATAACGCATAGTACAAAATTAGCTTGTATCTCCAAAACTACACGTTGTATCTCGAAAAGAATTGTTGTGGCGTGTACGTCTTAACATGTAGCATCTAAAGAGAACCAAAAGGAGAATTTTCTTTCGTCAAAATTTTTCAGAAAATCACGTTTTAAGGAAATCCCGCATCGTGCGAAATTATCTTGTTTTTCCTAAACAACACGTTGTAAGTCGAAAAGCTTTCATGTTGCGTGTATGTCTAAGTGTGTAGCCTCAAAAGAGAAGGCACAGGACAGTTTTCTCTCGAAAGGATATGTAAGAATACCACTTCATAAGGAAATACAGTTTTGCAGAGTAAAGACATATACGTACGCATTGGAAACTCTTTACGAGAAGAAATAACGCATAGTACAAAATTAGCTTGTATCTCCAAAACTACACGTTGTATCTCGAAAAGAATTGTTGTGGCGTGTACGTCTTAACATGTAGCATCTAAAGAGAACCAAAAGGAGAATTTTCTTTCGTCAAAATTTTTCAGAAAATCACGTTTTAAGGAAATCCCGCATCGTGCGAAATTATCTTGTTTTTCCTAAACAACACGTTGTAAGTCGAAAAGCTTTCATGTTGCGTGTATGTCTAAGTGTGTAGCCTCAAAAGAGAAGGCACAGGACAGTTTTCTCTCGAAAGGATATGTAAGAATACCACTTCATAAGGAAATACAGTTTTGCAGAGTAAAGACATATACGTACGCATTGGAAACTCTTTACGAGAAGAAATAACGCATAGTACAAAATTAGCTTGTATCTCCAAAACTACACGTTGTATCTCGAAAAGAATTGTTGTGGCGTGTACGTCTTAACATGTAGCATCTAAAGAGAACCAAAAGGAGAATTTTCTTTCGTCAAAATTTTTCAGAAAATCACGTTTTAAGGAAATCCCGCATCGTGCGAAATTATCTTGTTTTTCCTAAACAACACGTTGTAAGTCGAAAAGCTTTCATGTTGCGTGTATGTCTAAGTGTGTAGCCTCAAAAGAGAAGGCACAGGACAGTTTTCTCTCGAAAGGATATGTAAGAATACCACTTCATAAGGAAATACAGTTTTGCAGAGTAAAGACATATACGTACGCATTGGAAACTCCTTACGAGAAGAAATAACGCATAGTACAAAATTAGCTTGTATCTCCAAAACTACACGTTGTATCTCGAAAAGAATTGCTGTGGCGTGTACGTCTTAACATGTAGCATCTAAAGAGAACCAAAAGGAGAATTTTCTTTCGTCAAAATTTTTCAGAAAATCACGTTTTAAGGAAATCCCGCATCGTGCGAAATTATCTTGTTTTTCCTAAACAACACGTTGTAAGTCGAAAAGCTTTCATGTTGCGTGTATGTCTAAGTGTGTAGCCTCAAAAGAGAAGGCACAGGACAGTTTTCTCTCGAAAGGATATGTAAGAATACCACTTCATAAGGAAATACAGTTTTGCAGAGTAAAGACATATACGTACGCATTGGAAACTCTTTACGAGAAGAAATAACGCATAGTACAAAATTAGCTTGTATCTCCAAAACTACACGTTGTATCTCGAAAAGAATTGTTGTGGCGTGTACGTCTTAACATGTAGCATCTAAAGAGAACCAAAAGGAGAATTTTCTTTCGTCAAAATTTTTCAGAAAATCACGTTTTAAGGAAATCCCGCATCGTGCGAAATTATCTTGTTTTTCCTAAACAACACGTTGTAAGTCGAAAAGCTTTCATGTTGCGTGTATGTCTAAGTGTGTAGCCTCAAAAGAGAAGGCACAGGACAGTTTTCTCTCGAAAGGATATGTAAGAATACCACTTCATAAGGAAATACAGTTTTGCAGAGTAAAGACATACGTACGCATTGGAAACTCCTTACGAGAAGAAATAACGCATAGTACAAAATTAGCTTGTATCTCCAAAACTACACGTTGTATCTCGAAAAGAATTGTTGTGGCGTGTACGTCTTAACATGTAGCATCTAAAGAGAACCAAAAGGAGAATTTTCTTTCGTCAAAATTTTTCAGAAAATCACGTTTTAAGGAAATCCCGCATCGTGCGAAATTATCTTGTTTTTCCTAAACAACACGTTGTAAGTCGAAAAGCTTTCATGTTGCGTGTATGTCTAAGTGTGTAGCCTCAAAAGAGAAGGCACAGGACAGTTTTCTCTCGAAAGGATATGTAAGAATACCACTTCATAAGGAAATACAGTTTTGCAGAGTAAAGACATATACGTACGCATTGGAAACTCTTTACGAGAAGAAATAACGCATAGTACAAAATTAGCTTGTATCTCCAAAACTACACGTTGTATCTCGAAAAGAATTGTTGTGGCGTGTACGTCTTAACATGTAGCATCTAAAGAGAACCAAAAGGAGAATTTTCTTTCGTCAAAATTTTTCAGAAAATCACGTTTTAAGGAAATCCCGCATCGTGCGAAATTATCTTGTTTTTCCTAAACAACACGTTGTAAGTCGAAAAGCTTTCATGTTGCGTGTATGTCTAAATGTGTAGCCTCAAAAGAGAAGGCACAGGACAGTTTTCTCTCGAAAGGATATGTAAGAATACCACTTCATAAGGAAATACAGTTTTGCAGAGTAAAGACATATACGTACGCATTGGAAACTCTTTACGAGAAGAAATAACGCATAGTACAAAATTAGCTTGTATCTCCAAAACTACACGTTGTATCTCGAAAAGAATTGTTGTGGCGTGTACGTCTTAACATGTAGCATCTAAAGAGAACCAAAAGGAGAATTTTCTTTCGTCAAAATTTTTCAGAAAATCACGTTTTAAGGAAATCCCGCATCGTGCGAAATTATCTTGTTTTTCCTAAACAACACGTTGTAAGTCGAAAAGCTTTCATGTTGCGTGTATGTCTAAGTGTGTAGCCTCAAAAGAGAAGGCACAGGACAGTTTTCTCTCAAAAGGATATGTAAGAATACCACTTCATAAGGAAATACAGTTTTGCAGAGTAAAGACATATACGTACGCATTGGAAACTCTTTACGAGAAGAAATAACGCATAGTACAAAATTAGCTTGTATCTCCAAAACTACACGTTGTATCTCGAAAAGAATTGTTGTGGCGTGTACGTCTTAACATGTAGCATCTAAAGAGAACCAAAAGGAGAATTTTCTTTCGTCAAAATTTTTCAGAAAATCACGTTTTAAGGAAATCCCGCATCGTGCGAAATTATCTTGTTTTTCCTAAACAACACGTTGTAAGTCGAAAAGCTTTCATGTTGCGTGTATGTCTAAGTGTGTAGCCTCAAAAGAGAAGGCACAGGACAGTTTTCTCTCGAAAGGATATGTAAGAATACCACTTCATAAGGAAATACAGTTTTGCAGAGTAAAGACATATACGTACGCACTGGAAACTCTTTACGAGAAGAAATAACGCATAGTACAAAATTAGCTTGTATCTCCAAAACTACACGTTGTATCTCGAAAAGAATTGTTGTGGCGTGTACGTCTTAACATGTAGCATCTAAAGAGAACCAAAAGGAGAATTTTCTTTCGTCAAAATTTTTCAGAAAATCACGTTTTAAGGAAATCCCGCATCGTGCGAAATTATCTTGTTTTTCCTAAACAACACGTTGTAAGTCGAAAAGCTTTCATGTTGCGTGTATGTCTAAGTGTGTAGCCTCAAAAGAGAAGGCACAGGACAGTTTTCTCTCGAAAGGATATGTAAGAATACCACTTCATAAGGAAATAGAGTTTTGCAGAGTAAAGACATATACGTACGCATTCGAAACTCTTTACGAGAAGAAATAACGCATAGTACAAAATTAGCTTGTATCTCCAAAACTACACGTTGTATCTCGAAAAGAATTGTTGTGGCGTGTACGTCTTAACATGTAGCATCTAAAGAGAACCAAAAGGAGAATTTTCTTTCGTCAAAATTTTTCAGAAAATCACGTTTTAAGGAAATCCCGCATCGTGCGAAATTATCTTGTTTTTCCTAAACAACACGTTGTAAGTCGAAAAGCTTTCATGTTGCGTGTATGTCTAAGTGTGTAGCCTCAAAAGAGAAGGCACAGGACAGTTTTCTCTCGAAAGGATATGTAAGAATACCACTTCATAAGGAAATACAGTTTTGCAGAGTAAAGACATATACGTACGCATTGGAAACTCCTTACGAGAAGAAATAACGCATAGTACAAAATTAGCTTGTATCTCCAAAACTACACGTTGTATCTCGAAAAGAATTGCTGTGGCGTGTACGTCTTAACATGTAGCATCTAAAGAGAACCAAAAGGAGAATTTTCTTTCGTCAAAATTTTTCAGAAAATCACGTTTTAAGGAAATCCCGCATCGTGCGAAATTATCTTGTTTTTCCTAAACAACACGTTGTAAGTCGAAAAGCTTTCATGTTGCGTGTATGTCTAAGTGTGTAGCCTCAAAAGAGAAGGCACAGGACAGTTTTCTCTCGAAAGGATATGTAAGAATACCACTTCATAAGGAAATACAGTTTTGCAGAGTAAAGACATATACGTACGCATTGGAAACTCTTTACGAGAAGAAATAACGCATAGTACAAAATTAGCTTGTATCTCCAAAACTACACGTTGTATCTCGAAAAGAATTGTTGTGGCGTGTACGTCTTAACATGTAGCATCTAAAGAGAACCAAAAGGAGAATTTTCTTTCGTCAAAATTTTTCAGAAAATCACGTTTTAAGGAAATCCCGCATCGTGCGAAATTATCTTGTTTTTCCTAAACAACACGTTGTAAGTCGAAAAGCTTTCATGTTGCGTGTATGTCTAAGTGTGTAGCCTCAAAAGAGAAGGCACAGGACAGTTTTCTCTCGAAAGGATATGTAAGAATACCACTTCATAAGGAAATACAGTTTTGCAGAGTAAAGACATATACGTACGCATTGGAAACTCTTTACGAGAAGAAATAACGCATAGTACAAAATTAGCTTGTATCTCCAAAACTACACGTTGTATCTCGAAAAGAATTGTTGTGGCGTGTACGTCTTAACATGTAGCATCTAAAGAGAACCAAAAGGAGAATTTTCTTTCGTCAAAATTTTTCAGAAAATCACGTTTTAAGGAAATCCCGCATCGTGCGAAATTATCTTGTTTTTCCTAAACAACACGTTGTAAGTCGAAAAGCTTTCATGTTGCGTGTATGTCTAAGTGTGTAGCCTCAAAAGAGAAGGCACAGGACAGTTTTCTCTCGAAAGGATATGTAAGAATACCACTTCATAAGGAAATACAGTTTTGCAGAGTAAAGACATATACGTACGCATTGGAAACTCTTTACGAGAAGAAATAACGCATAGTACAAAATTAGCTTGTATCTCCAAAACTACACGTTGTATCTCGAAAAGAATTGTTGTGGCGTGTACGTCTTAACATGTAGCATCTAAAGAGAACCAAAAGGAGAATTTTCTTTCGTCAAAATTTTTCAGAAAATCACGTTTTAAGGAAATCCCGCATCGTGCGAAATTATCTTGTTTTTCCTAAACAACACGTTGTAAGTCGAAAAGCTTTCATGTTGCGTGTATGTCTAAGTGTGTAGCCTCAAAAGAGAAGGCACAGGACAGTTTTCTCTCGAAAGGATATGTAAGAATACCACTTCATAAGGAAATACAGTTTTGCAGAGTAAAGACATATACGTACGCATTGGAAACTCCTTACGAGAAGAAATAACGCATAGTACAAAATTAGCTTGTATCTCCAAAACTACACGTTGTATCTCGAAAAGAATTGTTGTGGCGTGTACGTCTTAACATGTAGCATCTAAAGAGAACCGAAAGGAGAATTTTCTTTCGTCAAAATTTTTCAGAAAATCACGTTTTAAGGAAATCCCGCATCGTGCGAAATTATCTTGTATTTCCTAAACAACACGTTGTAAGTCGAAAAGCTTTCATGTTGCGTGTATGTCTAAGTGTGTAGCCTCAAAAGAGAAGGCACAGGACAGTTTTCTCTCGAAAGGATATGTAAGAATACCACTTCATAAGGAAATACAGTTTTGCAGAGTAAAGACATATACGTACGCATTGGAAACTCTTTACGAGAAGAAATAACGCATAGTACAAAATTAGCTTGTATCTCCAAAACTACACGTTGTATCTCGAAAAGAATTGTTGTGGCGTGTACGTCTTAACATGTAGCATCTAAAGAGAACCAAAAGGAGAATTTTCTTTCGTCAAAATTTTTCAGAAAATCACGTTTTAAGGAAATCCCGCATCGTGCGAAATTATCTTGTTTTTCCTAAACAACACGTTGTAAGTCGAAAAGCTTTCATGTTGCGTGTATGTCTAAGTGTGTAGCCTCAAAAGAGAAGGCACAGGACAGTTTTCTCTCGAAAGGATATGTAAGAATACCACTTCATAAGGAAATACAGTTTTGCAGAGAAAAGACATATACGTACGCATTGGAAACTCTTTACGAGAAGAAATAACGCATAGTACAAAATTAGCTTGTATCTCCAAAACTACACGTTGTATCTCGAAAAGAATTGTTGTGGCGTGTACGTCTTAACATGTAGCATCTAAAGAGAACCAAAAGGAGAATTTTCTTTCGTCAAAATTTTTCAGAAAATCACGTTTTAAGGAAATCCCGCATCGTGCGAAATTATCTTGTTTTTCCTAAACAAAACATTGTAAGTCGAAAAGCTTTCATGTTGCGTGTATGTCTAAGTGTGTAGCCTCAAAAGAGAAGGCACAGGACAGTTTTCTCTCGAAAGGATATGTAAGAATACCACTTCATAAGGAAATACAGTTTTGCAGAGTAAAGACATATACGTACGCATTGGAAACTCCTTACGAGAAGAAATAACGCATAGTACAAAATTAGCTTGTATCTCCAAAACTACACGTTGTATCTCGAAAAGAATTGCTGTGGCGTGTACGTCTTAACATGTAGCATCTAAAGAGAACCGAAAGGAGAATTTTCTTTCGTCAAAATTTTTCAGAAAATCACGTTTTAAGGAAATCCCGCATCGTGCGAAATTATCTTGTATTTCCTAAACAACACGTTGTAAGTCGAAAAGCTTTCATGTTGCGTGTATGTCTAAGTGTGTAGCCTCAAAAGAGAAGGCACAGGACAGTTTTCTCTCGAAAGGATATGTAAGAATACCACTTCATAAGGAAATACAGTTTTGCAGAGTAAAGACATATACGTACGCATTGGAAACTCTTTACGAGAAGAAATAACGCATAGTACAAAATTAGCTTGTATCTCCAAAACTACACGTTGTATCTCGAAAAGAATTGTTGTGGCGTGTACGTCTTAACATGTAGCATCTAAAGAGAACCAAAAGGAGAATTTTCTTTCGTCAAAATTTTTCAGAAAATCACGTTTTAAGGAAATCCTGCATCGTGCGAAATTATCTTGTTTTTCCTAAACAACACGTTGTAAGTCGAAAAGCTTTCATGTTGCGTGTATGTCTAAGTGTGTAGCCTCAAAAGAGAAGGCACAGGACAGTTTTCTCTCGAAAGGATATGTAAGAATACCACTTCATAAGGAAATACAGTTTTGCAGAGTAAAGACATATACGTACGCATTCGAAACTCTTTACGAGAAGAAATAACGCATAGTACAAAATTAGCTTGTATCTCCAAAACTACACGTTGTATCTCGAAAAGAATTGTTGTGGCGTGTACGTCTTAACATGTAGCATCTAAAGAGAACCAAAAGGAGAATTTTCTTTCGTCAAAATTTTTCAGAAAATCACGTTTTAAGGAAATCCCGCATCGTGCGAAATTATCTTGTTTTTCCTAAACAACACGTTGTAAGTCGAAAAGCTTTCATGTTGCGTGTATGTCTAAGTGTGTAGCCTCAAAAGAGAAGGCACAGGACAGTTTTCTCTCGAAAGGATATGTAAGAATACCACTTCATAAGGAAATACAGTTTTGCAGAGTAAAGACATATACGTACGCATTGGATACTCCTTACGAGAAGAAATAACGCATAGTACAAAATTAGCTTGTATCTCCAAAACTACACGTTGTATCTCGAAAAGAATTGCTGTGGCGTGTACGTCTTAACATGTAGCATCTAAAGAGAACCAAAAGGAGAATTTTCTTTCGTCAAAATTTTTCAGAAAATCACGTTTTAAGGAAATCCCGCATCGTGCGAAATTATCTTGTTTTTCCTAAACAACACGTTGTAAGTCGAAAAGCTTTCATGTTGCGTGTATGTCTAAGTGTGTAGCCTCAAAAGAGAAGGCACAGGACAGTTTTCTCTCGAAAGGATATGTAAGAATACCACTTCATAAGGAAATACAGTTTTGCAGAGTAAAGACATACGTACGCATTGGAAACTCCTTACGAGAAGAAATAACGCATAGTACAAAATTAGCTTGTATCTCCAAAACTACACGTTGTATCTCGAAAAGAATTGTTGTGGCGTGTACGTCTTAACATGTAGCATCTAAAGAGAACCAAAAGGAGAATTTTCTTTCGTCAAAATTTTTCAGAAAATCACGTTTTAAGGAAATCCCGCATCGTGCGAAATTATCTTGTTTTTCCTAAACAACACGTTGTAAGTCGAAAAGCTTTCATGTTGCGTGTATGTCTAAGTGTGTAGCCTCAAAAGAGAAGGCACAGGACAGTTTTCTCTCGAAAGGATATGTAAGAATACCACTTCATAAGGAAATACAGTTTTGCAGAGTAAAGACATATACGTACGCATTCGAAACTCTTTACGAGAAGAAATAACGCATAGTACAAAATTAGCTTGTATCTCCAAAACTACACGTTGTATCTCGAAAAGAATTGTTGTGGCGTGTACGTCTTAACATGTAGCATCTAAAGAGAACCAAAAGGAGAATTTTCTTTCGTCAAAATTTTTCAGAAAATCACGTTTTAAGGAAATCCCGCATCGTGCGAAATTATCTTGTTTTTCCTAAACAACACGTTGTAAGTCGAAAAGCTTTCATGTTGCGTGTATGTCTAAGTGTGTAGCCTCAAAAGAGAAGGCACAGGACAGTTTTCTCTCGAAAGGATATGTAAGAATACCACTTCATAAGGAAATACAGTTTTGCAGAGTAAAGACATATACGTACGCATTGGAAACTCTTTACGAGAAGAAATAACGCATAGTACAAAATTAGCTTGTATCTCCAAAACTACACGTTGTATCTCGAAAAGAATTGTTGTGGCGTGTACGTCTTAACATGTAGCATCTAAAGAGAACCAAAAGGAGAATTTTCTTTCGTCAAAATTTTTCAGAAAATCACGTTTTAAGGAAATCCCGCATCGTGCGAAATTATCTTGTTTTTCCTAAACAACACGTTGTAAGTCGAAAAGCTTTCATGTTGCGTGTATGTCTAAGTGTGTAGCCTCAAAAGAGAAGGCACAGGACAGTTTTCTCTCGAAAGGATATGTAAGAATACCACTTCATAAGGAAATACAGTTTTGCAGAGTAAAGACATATACGTACGCATTGGAAACTCTTTACGAGAAGAAATAACGCATAGTACAAAATTAGCTTGTATCTCCAAAACTACACGTTGTATCTCGAAAAGAATTGTTGTGGCGTGTACGTCTTAACATGTAGCATCTAAAGAGAACCAAAAGGAGAATTTTCTTTCGTCAAAATTTTTCAGAAAATCACGTTTTAAGGAAATCCCGCATCGTGCGAAATTATCTTGTTTTTCCTAAACAACACGTTGTAAGTCGAAAAGCTTTCATGTTGCGTGTATGTCTAAGTGTGTAGCCTCAAAAGAGAAGGCACAGGACAGTTTTCTCTCGAAAGGATATGTAAGAATACCACTTCATAAGGAAATACAGTTTTGCAGAGTAAAGACATATACGTACGCATTGGAAACTCCTTACGAGAAGAATTAACGCATAGTACAAAATTAGCTTGTATCTCCAAAACTACACGTTGTATCTCGAAAAGAATTGTTGTGGCGTGTACGTCTTAACATGTAGCATCTAAAGAGAACCGAAAGGAGAATTTTCTTTCGTCAAAATTTTTCAGAAAATCACGTTTTAAGGAAATCCCGCATCGTGCGAAATTATCTTGTATTTCCTAAACAACACGTTGTAAGTCGAAAAGCTTTCATGTTGCGTGTATGTCTAAGTGTGTAGCCTCAAAAGAGAAGGCACAGGACAGTTTTCTCTCGAAAGGATATGTAAGAATACCACTTCATAAGGAAATACAGTTTTGCAGAGTAAAGACATATACGTACGCATTGGAAACTCTTTACGAGAAGAAATAACGCATAGTACAAAATTAGCTTGTATCTCCAAAACTACACGTTGTATCTCGAAAAGAATTGTTGTGGCGTGTACGTCTTAACATGTAGCATCTAAAGAGAACCAAAAGGAGAATTTTCTTTCGTCAAAATTTTTCAGAAAATCACGTTTTAAGGAAATCCTGCATCGTGCGAAATTATCTTGTTTTTCCTAAACAACACGTTGTAAGTCGAAAAGCTTTCATGTTGCGTGTATGTCTAAGTGTGTAGCCTCAAAAGAGAAGGCACAGGACAGTTTTCTCTCGAAAGGATATGTAAGAATACCACTTCATAAGGAAATACAGTTTTGCAGAGTAAAGACATATACGTACGCATTCGAAACTCTTTACGAGAAGAAATAACGCATAGTACAAAATTAGCTTGTATCTCCAAAACTACACGTTGTATCTCGAAAAGAATTGTTGTGGCATGTACGTCTTAACATGTAGCATCTAAAGAGAACCAAAAGGAGAATTTTCTTTCGTCAAAATTTTTCAGAAAATCACGTTTTAAGGAAATCCCGCATCGTGCGAAATTATCTTGTTTGTCCTAAACAACACGTTGTAAGTCGAAAAGCTTTCATGTTGCGTGTATGTCTAAGTGTGTAGCCTCAAAAGAGAAGGCACAGGACAGTTTTCTCTCGAAAGGATATGTAAGAATACCACTTCATAAGGAAATACAGTTTTGCAGAGTAAAGACATATACGTACGCATTGGATACTCCTTACGAGAAGAAATAACGCATAGTACAAAATTAGCTTGTATCTCCAAAACTACACGTTGTATCTCGGAAAGAATTGCTGTGGCGTGTACGTCTTAACATGTAGCATCTAAAGAGAACCAAAAGGAGAATTTTCTTTCGTCAAAATTTTTCAGAAAATCACGTTTTAAGGAAATCCCGCATCGTGCGAAATTATCTTGTTTTTCCTAAACAACACGTTGTAAGTCGAAAAGCTTTCATGTTGCGTGTATGTCTAAGTGTGTCGCCTCAAAAGAGAAGGCACAGGACAGTTTTCTCTCGAAAGGATATGTAAGAATACCACTTCATAAGGAAATACAGTTTTGCAGAGTAAAGACATACGTACGCATTGGAAACTCCTTACGAGAAGAAATAACGCATAGTACAAAATTAGCTTGTATCTCCAAAACTACACGTTGTATCTCGAAAAGAATTGTTGTGGCGTGTACGTCTTAACATGTAGCATCTAAAGAGAACCAAAAGGAGAATTTTCTTTCGTCAAAATTTTTCAGAAAATCACGTTTTAAGGAAATCCCGCATCGTGCGAAATTATCTTGTTTTTCCTAAACAACACGTTGTAAGTCGAAAAGCTTTCATGTTGCGTGTATGTCTAAGTGTGTAGCCTCAAAAGAGAAGGCACAGGACAGTTTTCTCTCGAAAGGATATGTAAGAATACCACTTCATAAGGAAATACAGTTTTGCAGAGTAAAGACATATACGTACGCATTGGAAACTCTTTACGAGAAGAAATAACGCATAGTACAAAATTAGCTTGTATCTCCAAAACTACACGTTGTATCTCGAAAAGAATTGTTGTGGCGTGTACGTCTTAACATGTAGCATCTAAAGAGAACCAAAAGGAGAATTTTCTTTCGTCAAAATTTTTCAGAAAATCACGTTTTAAGGAAATCCCGCATCGTGCGAAATTATCTTGTTTTTCCTAAACAACACGTTGTAAGTCGAAAAGCTTTCATGTTGCGTGTATGTCTAAGTGTGTAGCCTCAAAAGAGAAGGCACAGGACAGTTTTCTCTCGAAAGGATATGTAAGAATACCACTTCATAAGGAAATACAGTTTTGCAGAGTAAAGACATATACGTACGCATTCGAAACTCTTTACGAGAAGAAATAACGCATAGTACAAAATTAGCTTGTATCTCCAAAACTACACGTTGTATCTCGAAAAGAATTGTTGTGGCGTGTACGTCTTAACATGTAGCATCTAAAGAGAACCAAAAGGAGAATTTTCTTTCGTCAAAATTTTTCAGAAAATCACGTTTTAAGGAAATCCCGCATCGTGCGAAATTATCTTGTTTTTCCTAAACAACACGTTGTAAGTCGAAAAGCTTTCATGTTGCGTGTATGTCTAAGTGTGTAGCCTCAAAAGAGAAGGCACAGGACAGTTTTCTCTCGAAAGGATATGTAAGAATACCACTTCATAAGGAAATACAGTTTTGCAGAGTAAAGACATATACGTACGCATTGGAAACTCTTTACGAGAAGAAATAACGCATAGTACAAAATTAGCTTGTATCTCCAAAACTACACGTTGTATCTCGAAAAGAATTGTTGTGGCGTGTACGTCTTAACATGTAGCATCTAAAGAGAACCAAAAGGAGAATTTTCTTTCGTCAAAATTTTTCAGAAAATCACGTTTTAAGGAAATCCCGCATCGTGCGAAATTATCTTGTTTTTCCTAAACAACACGTTGTAAGTCGAAAAGCTTTCATGTTGCGTGTATGTCTAAGTGTGTAGCCTCAAAAGAGAAGGCACAGGACAGTTTTCTCTCGAAAGGATATGTAAGAATACCACTTCATAAGGAAATACAGTTTTGCAGAGTAAAGACATATACGTACGCATTGGAAACTCTTTACGAGAAGAAATAACGCATAGTACAAAATTAGCTTGTATCTCCAAAACTACACGTTGTATCTCGAAAAGAATTGTTGTGGCGTGTACGTCTTAACATGTAGCATCTAAAGAGAACCAAAAGGAGAATTTTCTTTCGTCAAAATTTTTCAGAAAATCACGTTTTAAGGAAATCCCGCATCGTGCGAAATTATCTTGTTTTCCCTAAACAACACGTTGTAAGTCGAAAAGCTTTCATGTTGCGTGTATGTCTAAGTGTGTAGCCTCAAAAGAGAAGGCACAGGACAGTTTTCTCTCGAAAGGATATGTAAGAATACCACTTCATAAGGAAATACAGTTTTGCAGAGTAAAGACATATACGTACGCATTGGAAACTCCTTACGAGAAGAAATAACGCATAGTACAAAATTAGCTTGTATCTCCAAAACTACACGTTGTATCTCGAAAAGAATTGTTGTGGCGTGTACGTCTTTACATGTAGCATCTAAAGAGAACCAAAAGGAGAATTTTCTTTCGTCAAAATTTTTCAGAAAATCACGTTTTAAGGAAATCCCGCATCGTGCGAAATTATCTTGTTTTTCCTAAACAACACGTTGTAAGTCGAAAAGCTTTCATGTTGCGTGTATGTCTAAGTGTGTAGCCTCAAAAGAGAAGGCACAGGACAGTTTTCTCTCGAAAGGATATGTAAGAATACCACTTCATAAGGAAATACAGTTTTGCAGAGTAAAGACATATACGTACGCATTGGAAACTCTTTACGAGAAGAAATAACGCATAGTACAAAATTAGCTTGTATCTCCAAAACTACACGTTGTATCTCGAAAAGAATTGTTGTGGCGTGTACGTCTTAACATGTAGCATCTAAAGAGAACCAAAAGGAGAATTTTCTTTCGTCAAAATTTTTCAGAAAATCACGTTTTAAGGAAATCCCGCATCGTGCGAAATTATCTTGTTTTTCCTAAACAACACGTTGTAAGTCGAAAAGCTTTCATGTTGCGTGTATGTCTAAGTGTGTAGCCTCAAAAGAGAAGGCACAGGACAGTTTTCTCTCGAAAGGATATGTAAGAATACCACTTCATAAGGAAATACAGTTTTGCAGAGTAAAGACATATACGTACGCATTGGAAACTCTTTACGAGAAGAAATAACGCATAGTACAAAATTAGCTTGTATCTCCAAAACTACACGTTGTATCTCGAAAAGAATTGTTGTGGCGTGTACGTCTTAACATGTAGCATCTAAAGAGAACCAAAAGGAGAATTTTCTTTCGTCAAAATTTTTCAGAAAATCACGTTTTAAGGAAATCCCGCATCGTGCGAAATTATCTTGTTTTTCCTAAACAACACGTTGTAAGTCGAAAAGCTTTCATGTTGCGTGTATGTCTAAGTGTGTAGCCTCAAAAGAGAAGGCACAGGACAGTTTTCTCTCGAAAGGATATGTAAGAATACCACTTCATAAGGAAATACAGTTTTGCAGAGTAAAGACATATACGTACGCATTCGAAACTCTTTACGAGAAGAAATAACGCATAGTACAAAATTAGCTTGTATCTCCAAAACTACACGTTGTATCTCGAAAAGAATTGTTGTGGCGTGTACGTCTTAACATGTAGCATCTAAAGAGAACCAAAAGGAGAATTTTCTTTCGTCAAAATTTTTCAGAAAATCACGTTTTAAGGAAATCCCGCATCGTGCGAAATTATCTTGTTTTTCCTAAACAACACGTTGTAAGTCGAAAAGCTTTCATGTTGCGTGTATGTCTAAGTGTGTAGCCTCAAAAGAGAAGGCACAGGACAGTTTTCTCTCGAAAGGATATGTAAGAATACCACTTCATAAGGAAATACAGTTTTGCAGAGTAAAGACATATACGTACGCATTGGAAACTCTTTACGAGAAGAAATAACGCATAGTACAAAATTAGCTTGTATCTCCAAAACTACACGTTGTATCTCGAAAAGAATTGTTGTGGCGTGTACGTCTTAACATGTAGCATCTAAAGAGAACCAAAAGGAGAATTTTCTTTCGTCAAAATTTTTCAGAAAATCACGTTTTAAGGAAATCCCGCATCGTGCGAAATTATCTTGTTTTTCCTAAACAACACGTTGTAAGTCGAAAAGCTTTCATGTTGCGTGTATGTCTAAGTGTGTAGCCTCAAAAGAGAAGGCACAGGACAGTTTTCTCTCGAAAGGATATGTAAGAATACCACTTCATAAGGAAATACAGTTTTGCAGAGTAAAGACATATACGTACGCATTGGAAACTCTTTACGAGAAGAAATAACGCATAGTACAAAATTAGCTTGTTTCTCCAAAACTACACGTTGTATCTCGAAAAGAATTGTTGTGGCGTGTACGTCTTAACATGTAGCATCTAAAGAGAACCAAAAGGAGAATTTTCTTTCGTCAAAATTTTTCAGAAAATCACGTTTTAAGGAAATCCCGCATCGTGCGAAATTATCTTGTTTTCCCTAAACAACACGTTGTAAGTCGAAAAGCTTTCATGTTGCGTGTATGTCTAAGTGTGTAGCCTCAAAAGAGAAGGCACAGGACAGTTTTCTCTCGAAAGGATATGTAAGAATACCACTTCATAAGGAAATACAGTTTTGCAGAGTAAAGACATATACGTACGCATTGGAAACTCCTTACGAGAAGAAATAACGCATAGTACAAAATTAGCTTGTATCTCCAAAACTACACGTTGTATCTCGAAAAGAATTGTTGTGGCGTGTACGTCTTTACATGTAGCATCTAAAGAGAACCAAAAGGAGAATTTTCTTTCGTCAAAATTTTTCAGAAAATCACGTTTTAAGGAAATCCCGCATCGTGCGAAATTATCTTGTTTTTCCTAAACAACACGTTGTAAGTCGAAAAGCTTTCATGTTGCGTGTATGTCTAAGTGTGTAGCCTCAAAAGAGAAGGCACAGGACAGTTTTCTCTCGAAAGGATATGTAAGAATACCACTTCATAAGGAAATACAGTTTTGCAGAGTAAAGACATATACGTACGCATTGGAAACTCTTTACGAGAAGAAATAACGCATAGTACAAAATTAGCTTGTATCTCCAAAACTACACGTTGTATCTCGAAAAGAATTGTTGTGGCGTGTACGTCTTAACATGTAGCATCTAAAGAGAACCAAAAGGAGAATTTTCTTTCGTCAAAATTTTTCAGAAAATCACGTTTTAAGGAAATCCCGCATCGTGCGAAATTATCTTGTTTTTCCTAAACAACACGTTGTAAGTCGAAAAGCTTTCATGTTGCGTGTATGTCTAAGTGTGTAGCCTCAAAAGAGAAGGCACAGGACAGTTTTCTCTCGAAAGGATATGTAAGAATACCACTTCATAAGGAAATACAGTTTTGCAGAGTAAAGACATATACGTACGCATTCGAAACTCTTTACGAGAAGAAATAACGCATAGTACAAAATTAGCTTGTATCTCCAAAACTACACGTTGTATCTCGAAAAGAATTGTTGTGGCGTGTACGTCTTAACATGTAGCATCTAAAGAGAACCAAAAGGAGAATTTTCTTTCGTCAAAATTTTTCAGAAAATCACGTTTTAAGGAAATCCCGCATCGTGCGAAATTATCTTGTTTTTCCTAAACAAAACGTTGTAAGTCGAAAAGCTTTCATGTTGCGTGTATGTCTAAGTGTGTAGCCTCAAAAGAGAAGGCACAGGACAGTTTTCTCTCGAAAGGATATGTAAGAATACCACTTCATAAGGAAATACAGTTTTGCAGAGTAAAGACATATACGTACGCATTGGAAACTCCTTACGAGAAGAAATAACGCATAGTACAAAATTAGCTTGTATCTCCAAAACTACACGTTGTATCTCGAAAAGAATTGCTGTGGCGTGTACGTCTTAACATGTAGCATCTAAAGAGAACCGAAAGGAGAATTTTCTTTCGTCAAAATTTTTCAGAAAATCACGTTTTAAGGAAATCCCGCATCGTGCGAAATTATCTTGTATTTCCTAAACAACACGTTGTAAGTCGAAAAGCTTTCATGTTGCGTGTATGTCTAAGTGTGTAGCCTCAAAAGAGAAGGCACAGGACAGTTTTCTCTCGAAAGGATATGTAAGAATACCACTTCATAAGGAAATACAGTTTTGCAGAGTAAAGACATATACGTACGCATTGGAAACTCTTTACGAGAAGAAATAACGCATAGTACAAAATTAGCTTGTATCTCCAAAACTACACGTTGTATCTCGAAAAGAATTGTTGTGGCGTGTACGTCTTAACATGTAGCATCTAAAGAGAACCAAAAGGAGAATTTTCTTTCGTCAAAATTTTTCAGAAAATCACGTTTTAAGGAAATCCTGCATCGTGCGAAATTATCTTGTTTTTCCTAAACAACACGTTGTAAGTCGAAAAGCTTTCATGTTGCGTGTATGTCTAAGTGTGTAGCCTCAAAAGAGAAGGCACAGGACAGTTTTCTCTCGAAAGGATATGTAAGAATACCACTTCATAAGGAAATACAGTTTTGCAGAGTAAAGACATATACGTACGCATTGGAAACTCTTTACGAGAAGAAATAACGCATAGTACAAAATTAGCTTGTATCTCCAAAACTACACGTTGTATCTCGAAAAGAATTGTTGTGGCGTGTACGTCTTAACATGTAGCATCTAAAGAGAACCAAAAGGAGAATTTTCTTTCGTCAAAATTTTTCAGAAAATCACGTTTTAAGGAAATCCCGCATCGTGCGAAATTATCTTGTTTTTCCTAAACAACACGTTGTAAGTCGAAAAGCTTTCATGTTGCGTGTATGTCTAAGTGTGTAGCCTCAAAAGAGAAGGCACAGGACAGTTTTCTCTCGAAAGGATATGTAAGAATACCACTTCATAAGGAAATACAGTTTTGCAGAGTAAAGACATATACGTACGCATTGGATACTCCTTACGAGAAGAAATAACGCATAGTACAAAATTAGCTTGTATCTCCAAAACTACACGTTGTATCTCGAAAAGAATTGCTGTGGCGTGTACGTCTTAACATGTAGCATCTAAAGAGAACCAAAAGGAGAATTTTCTTTCGTCAAAATTTTTCAGAAAATCACGTTTTAAGGAAATCCCGCATCGTGCGAAATTATCTTGTTTTTCCTAAACAACACGTTGTAAGTCGAAAAGCTTTCATGTTGCGTGTATGTCTAAGTGTGTAGCCTCAAAAGAGAAGGCACAGGACAGTTTTCTCTCGAAAGGATATGTAAGAATACCACTTCATAAGGAAATACAGTTTTGCAGAGTAAAGACATACGTACGCATTGGAAACTCCTTACGAGAAGAAATAACGCATAGTACAAAATTAGCTTGTATCTCCAAAACTACACGTTGTATCTCGAAAAGAATTGTTGTGGCGTGTACGTCTTAACATGTAGCATCTAAAGAGAACCAAAAGGAGAATTTTCTTTCGTCAAAATTTTTCAGAAAATCACGTTTTAAGGAAATCCCGCATCGTGCGAAATTATCTTGTTTTTCCTAAACAACACGTTGTAAGTCGAAAAGCTTTCATGTTGCGTGTATGTCTAAGTGTGTAGCCTCAAAAGAGAAGGCACAGGACAGTTTTCTCTCGAAAGGATATGTAAGAATACCACTTCATAAGGAAATACAGTTTTGCAGAGTAAAGACATATACGTACGCATTGGAAACTCTTTACGAGAAGAAATAACGCATAGTACAAAATTAGCTTGTATCTCCAAAACTACACGTTGTATCTCGAAAAGAATTGTTGTGGCGTGTACGTCTTAACATGTAGCATCTAAAGAGAACCAAAAGGAGAATTTTCTTTCGTCAAAATTTTTCAGAAAATCACGTTTTAAGGAAATCCCGCATCGTGCGAAATTATCTTGTTTTTCCTAAACAACACGTTGTAAGTCGAAAAGCTTTCATGTTGCGTGTATGTCTAAGTGTGTAGCCTCAAAAGAGAAGGCACAGGACAGTTTTCTCTCGAAAGGATATGTAAGAATACCACTTCATAAGGAAATACAGTTTTGCAGAGTAAAGACATATACGTACGCATTGGAAACTCTTTACGAGAAGAAATAACGCATAGTACAAAATTAGCTTGTATCTCCAAAACTACACGTTGTATCTCGAAAAGAATTGTTGTGGCGTGTACGTCTTAACATGTAGCATCTAAAGAGAACCAAAAGGAGAATTTTCTTTCGTCAAAATTTTTCAGAAAATCACGTTTTAAGGAAATCCCGCATCGTGCGAAATTATCTTGTTTTTCCTAAACAACACGTTGTAAGTCGAAAAGCTTTCATGTTGCGTGTATGTCTAAGTGTGTAGCCTCAAAAGAGAAGGCACAGGACAGTTTTCTCTCGAAAGGATATGTAAGAATACCACTTCATAAGGAAATACAGTTTTGCAGAGTAAAGACATATACGTACGCATTGGAAACTCCTTACGAGAAGAAATAACGCATAGTACAAAATTAGCTTGTATCTCCAAAACTACACGTTGTATCTCGAAAAGAATTGTTGTGGCGTGTACGTCTTAACATGTAGCATCTAAAGAGAACCGAAAGGAGAATTTTCTTTCGTCAAAATTTTTCAGAAAATCACGTTTTAAGGAAATCCCGCATCGTGCGAAATTATCTTGTATTTCCTAAACAACACGTTGTAAGTCGAAAAGCTTTCATGTTGCGTGTATGTCTAAGTGTGTAGCCTCAAAAGAGAAGGCACAGGACAGTTTTCTCTCGAAAGGATATGTAAGAATACCACTTCATAAGGAAATACAGTTTTGCAGAGTAAAGACATATACGTACGCATTGGAAACTCTTTACGAGAAGAAATAACGCATAGTACAAAATTAGCTTGTATCTCCAAAACTACACGTTGTATCTCGAAAAGAATTGTTGTGGCGTGTACGTCTTAACATGTAGCATCTAAAGAGAACCAAAAGGAGAATTTTCTTTCGTCAAAATTTTTCAGAAAATCACGTTTTAAGGAAATCCCGCATCGTGCGAAATTATCTTGTTTTTCCTAAACAACACGTTGTAAGTCGAAAAGCTTTCATGTTGCGTGTATGTCTAAGTGTGTAGCCTCAAAAGAGAAGGCACAGGACAGTTTTCTCTCGAAAGGATATGTAAGAATACCACTTCATAAGGAAATACAGTTTTGCAGAGTAAAGACATATACGTACGCATTCGAAACTCTTTACGAGAAGAAATAACGCATAGTACAAAATTAGCTTGTTTCTCCAAAACTACACGTTGTATCTCGAAAAGAATTGTTGTGGCGTGTACGTCTTAACATGTAGCATCTAAAGAGAACCAAAAGGAGAATTTTCTTTCGTCAAAATTTTTCAGAAAATCACGTTTTAAGGAAATCCCGCATCGTGCGAAATTATCTTGTTTTTCCTAAACAACACGTTGTAAGTCGAAAAGCTTTCATGTTGCGTGTATGTCTAAGTGTGTAGCCTCAAAAGAGAAGGCACAGGACAGTTTTCTCTCGAAAGGATATGTAAGAATACCACTTCATAAGGAAATACAGTTTTGCAGAGTAAAGACATATACGTACGCATTGGAAACTCCTTACGAGAAGAAATAACGCATAGTACAAAATTAGCTTGTATCTCCAAAACTACACGTTGTATCTCGAAAAGAATTGCTGTGGCGTGTACGTCTTAACATGTAGCATCTAAAGAGAACCAAAAGGAGAATTTTCTTTCGTCAAAATTTTTCAGAAAATCACGTTTTAAGGAAATCCCGCATCGTGCGAAATTATCTTGTTTTTCCTAAACAACACGTTGTAAGTCGAAAAGCTTTCATGTTGCGTGTATGTCTAAGTGTGTAGCCTCAAAAGAGAAGGCACAGGACAGTTTTCTCTCGAAAGGATATGTAAGAATACCACTTCATAAGGAAATACAGTTTTGCAGAGTAAAGACATATACGTACGCATTGGAAACTCTTTACGAGAAGAAATAACGCATAGTACAAAATTAGCTTGTATCTCCAAAACTACACGTTGTATCTCGAAAAGAATTGTTGTGGCGTGTACGTCTTAACATGTAGCATCTAAAGAGAACCAAAAGGAGAATTTTCTTTCGTCAAAATTTTTCAGAAAATCACGTTTTAAGGAAATCCCGCATCGTGCGAAATTATCTTGTTTTTCCTAAACAACACGTTGTAAGTCGAAAAGCTTTCATGTTGCGTGTATGTCTAAGTGTGTAGCCTCAAAAGAGAAGGCACAGGACAGTTTTATCTCGAAAGATATGTAAGAATACCACTTCATAAGGAAATACAGTTTTGCAGAGTAAAGACATATACGTACGCATTGGAAACTCTTTACGAGAAGAAATAACGCATAGTACAAAATTAGCTTGTATCTCCAAAACTACACGTTGTATCTCGAAAAGAATTGTTGTGGCGTGTACGTCTTAACATGTAGCATCTAAAGAGAACCAAAAGGAGAATTTTCTTTCGTCAAAATTTTTCAGAAAATCACGTTTTAAGGAAATCCCGCATCGTGCGAAATTATCTTGTTTTTCCTAAACAACACGTTGTAAGTCGAAAAGCTTTCATGTTGCGTGTATGTCTAAGTGTGTAGCCTCAAAAGAGAAGGCACAGGACAGTTTTCTCTCGAAAGGATATGTAAGAATACCACTTCATAAGGAAATACAGTTTTGCAGAGTAAAGACATATACGTACGCATTGGAAACTCTTTACGAGAAGAAATAACGCATAGTACAAAATTAGCTTGTATCTCCAAAACTACACGTTGTATCTCGAAAAGAATTGTTGTGGCGTGTACGTCTTAACATGTAGCATCTAAAGAGAACCAAAAGGAGAATTTTCTTTCGTCAAAATTTTTCAGAAAATCACGTTTTAAGGAAATCCCGCATCGTGCGAAATTATCTTGTTTTTCCTAAACAACACGTTGTAAGTCGAAAAGCTTTCATGTTGCGTGTATGTCTAAGTGTGTAGCCTCAAAAGAGAAGGCACAGGACAGTTTTCTCTCGAAAGGATATGTAAGAATACCACTTCATAAGGAAATACAGTTTTGCAGAGTAAAGACATATACGTACGCATTGGAAACTCTTTACGAGAAGAAATAACGCATAGTACAAAATTAGCTTGTATCTCCAAAACTACACGTTGTATCTCGAAAAGAATTGTTGTGGCGTGTACGTCTTAACATGTAGCATCTAAAGAGAACCAAAAGGAGAATTTTCTTTCGTCAAAATTTTTCAGAAAATCACGTTTTAAGGAAATCCCGCATCGTGCGAAATTATCTTGTTTTTCCTAAACAACACGTTGTAAGTCGAAAAGCTTTCATGTTGCGTGTATGTCTAAGTGTGTAGCCTCAAAAGAGAAGGCACAGGACAGTTTTCTCTCGAAAGGATATGTAAGAATACCACTTCATAAGGAAATACAGTTTTGCAGAGTAAAGACATATACGTACGCATTGGAAACTCCTTACGAGAAGAAATAACGCATAGTACAAAATTAGCTTGTATCTCCAAAACTACACGTTGTATCTCGAAAAGAATTGTTGTGGCGTGTACGTCTTAACATGTAGCATCTAAAGAGAACCGAAAGGAGAATTTTCTTTCGTCAAAATTTTTCAGAAAATCACGTTTTAAGGAAATCCCGCATCGTGCGAAATTATCTTGTATTTCCTAAACAACACGTTGTAAGTCGAAAAGCTTTCATGTTGCGTGTATGTCTAAGTGTGTAGCCTCAAAAGAGAAGGCACAGGACAGTTTTCTCTCGAAAGGATATGTAAGAATACCACTTCATAAGGAAATACAGTTTTGCAGAGTAAAGACATATACGTACGCATTGGAAACTCTTTACGAGAAGAAATAACGCATAGTACAAAATTAGCTTGTATCTCCAAAACTACACGTTGTATCTCGAAAAGAATTGTTGTGGCGTGTACGTCTTAACATGTAGCATCTAAAGAGAACCAAAAGGAGAATTTTCTTTCGTCAAAATTTTTCAGAAAATCACGTTTTAAGGAAATCCCGCATCGTGCGAAATTATCTTGTTTTTCCTAAACAACACGTTGTAAGTCGAAAAGCTTTCATGTTGCGTGTATGTCTAAGTGTGTAGCCTCAAAAGAGAAGGCACAGGACAGTTTTCTCTCGAAAGGATATGTAAGAATACCACTTCATAAGGAAATACAGTTTTGCAGCGTAAAGACATATACGTACGCATTGGAAACTCTTTACGAGAAGAAATAACGCATAGTACAAAATTAGCTTGTATCTCCAAAACTACACGTTGTATCTCGAAAAGAATTGTTGTGGCGTGTACGTCTTAACATGTAGCATCTAAAGAGAACCAAAAGGAGAATTTTCTTTCGTCAAAATTTTTCAGAAAATCACGTTTTAAGGAAATCCCGCATCGTGCGGAATTATCTTGTTTTCCCTAAACAACACGTTGTAAGTCGAAAAGCTTTCATGTTGCGTGTATGTCTAAGTGTGTAGCCTCAAAAGAGAAGGCACAGGACAGTTTTCTCTCGAAAGGATATGTAAGAATACCACTTCATAAGGAAATACAGCATTGCAGAGTAAAGACATATACGTACGCATTGGAAACTCTTTACGAGAAGAAATAACGCATAGTACAAAATTAGCTTGTATCTCCAAAACTACACGTTGTATCTCGAAAAGAATTGTTGTGGCGTGTACGTCTTAACATGTAGCATCTAAAGAGAACCAAAAGGAGAATTTTCTTTCGTCAAAATTTTTCAGAAAATCACGTTTTAAGGAAATCCCGCATCGTGCGAAATTATCTTGTTTTTCCTAAACAACACGTTGTAAGTCGAAAAGCTTTCATGTTGCGTGTATGTCTAAGTGTGTAGCCTCAAAAGAGAAGGCACAGGACAGTTTTCTCTCGAAAGGATATGTAAGAATACCACTTCATAAGGAAATACAGTTTTGCAGAGTAAAGACATATACGTACGCATTGGAAACTCTTTACGAGAAGAAATAACGCATAGTACAAAATTAGCTTGTATCTCCAAAACTACACGTTGTATCTCGAAAAGAATTGTTGTGGCGTGTACGTCTTAACATGTAGCATCTAAAGGGAACCAAAAGGAGAATTTTCTTTCGTCAAAATTTTTCAGAAAATCACGTTTTAAGGAAATCCCGCATCGTGCGAAATTATCTTGTTTTTCCTAAACAACACGTTGTAAGTCGAAAAGCTTTCATGTTGCGTGTATGTCTAAGTGTGTAGCCTCAAAAGAGAAGGCACAGGACAGTTTTCTCTCGAAAGGATATGTAAGAATACCACTTCATAAGGAAATACAGTTTTGCAGAGTAAAGACATATACGTACGCATTGGAAACTCTTTACGAGAAGAAATAACGCATAGTACAAAATTAGCTTGTATCTCCAAAACTACACGTTGTATCTCGAAAAGAATTGTTGTGGCGTGTACGTCTTAACATGTAGCATCTAAAGAGAACCAAAAGGAGAATTTTCTTTCGTCAAAATTTTTCAGAAAATCACGTTTTAAGGAAATCCCGCATCGTGCGAAATTATCTTGTTTTTCCTAAACAACACGTTGTAAGTCGAAAAGCTTTCATGTTGCGTGTATGTCTAAGTGTGTAGCCTCAAAAGAGAAGGCACAGGACAGTTTTCTCTCGAAAGGATATGTAAGAATACCACTTCATAAGGAAATACAGTTTTGCAGAGTAAAGACATATACGTACGCATTGGAAACTCTTTACGAGAAGAAATAACGCATAGTACAAAATTAGCTTGTATCTCCAAAACTACACGTTGTATCTCGAAAAGAATTGTTGTGGCGTGTACGTCTTAACATGTAGCATCTAAAGAGAACCAAAAGGAGAATTTTCTTTCGTCAAAATTTTTCAGAAAATCACGTTTTAAGGAAATCCCGCATCGTGCGAAATTATCTTGTTTTTCCTAAACAACACGTTGTAAGTCGACAAGCTTTCATGTTGCGTGTATGTCTAAGTGTGTAGCCTCAAAAGAGAAGGCACAGGACAGTTTTCTCTCGAAAGGATATGTAAGAATACCACTTCATAAGGAAATACAGTTTTGCAGAGTAAAGACATATACGTACGCATTGGATTCTCCTTACGAGAAGAAATAACGCATAGTACAAAATTAGCTTGTATCTCCAAAACTACACGTTGTATCTCGAAAAGAATTGTTGTGGCGTGTACGTCTTTACATGTAGCATCTAAAGAGAACCAAAAGGAGAATTTTCTTTCGTCAAAATTTTTCAGAAAATCACGTTTTAAGGAAATCCCGCATCGTGCGAAATTATCTTGTTTTTCCTAAACAACACGTTGTAAGTCGAAAAGCTTTCATGTTGCGTGTATGTCTAAGTGTGTAGCCTCAAAAGAGAAGGCACAGGACAGTTTTCTCTCGAAAGGATATGTAAGAATACCACTTCATAAGGAAATACAGTTTTGCAGAGTAAAGACATATACGTACGCATTGGAAACTCCTTACGAGAAGAAATAACGCATAGTACAAAATTAGCTTGTATCTCCAAAACTGCACGTTGTATCTCGAAAAGAATTGTTGTGGCGTGTACGTCTTAACATGTAGCATCTAAAGAGAACCGAAAGGAGAATTTTCTTTCCTCAAAATTTTTCAGAAAATCACGTTTTAAGGAAATCCCGCATCGTGCGAAATTATCTTGTTTTTCCTAAACAACACGTTGTAAGTCGAAAAGCTTTCATGTTGCGTGTATGTCTAAGTGTGTAGCCTCAAAAGAGAAGGCACAGGACAGTTTTCTCTCGAAAGGATATGTAAGAATACCACTTCATAAGGAAATACAGTTTTGCAGAGTAAAGACATATACGTACGCATTGGAAACTCTTTACGAGAAGAAATAACGCATAGTACAAAATTAGCTTGTATCTCCAAAACTACACGTTGTATCTCGAAAAGAATTGTTGTGGCGTGTACGTCTTAACATGTAGCATCTAAAGAGAACCAAAAGGAGAATTTTCTTTCTTCAAAATTTTTCAGAAAATCACGTTTTAAGGAAATCCCGCATCGTGCGAAATTATCTTGTTTTTCCTAAACAACACGTTGTAAGTCGAAAAGCTTTCATGTTGCGTGTATGTCTAAGTGTGTAGCCTCAAAAGAGAAGGCACAGGACAGTTTTCTCTCGAAAGGATATGTAAGAATACCACTTCATAAGGAAATACAGTTTTGCAGAGTAAAGACATATACTTACGCATTGGAAACTCTTTACGAGAAGAAATAACGCATAGTACAAAATTAGCTTGTATCTCCAAAACTACACGTTGTATCTCGAAAAGAATTGTTGTGGCGTGTACGTCTTAACATGTAGCATCTAAAGAGAACCAAAAGGAGAATTTTCTTTCGTCAAAATTTTTCAGAAAATCACGTTTTAAGGAAAACCCGCATCGTGCGAAATTATCTTGTTTTTCCTAAACAACACGTTGTAAGTCGAAAAGCTTTCATGTTGCGTGTATGTCTAAGTGTGTAGCCTCAAAAGAGAAGGCACAGGACAGTTTTCTCTCGAAAGGATATGTAAGAATACCACTTCATAAGGAAATACAGTTTTGCAGAGTAAAGACATATACGTACGCATTGGAAACTCTTTACGAGAAGAAATAACGCATAGTACAAAATTAGCTTGTATCTCCAAAACTACACGTTGTATCTCGAAAAGAATTGTTGTGGCGTGTACGTCTTAACATGTAGCATCTAAAGAGAACCAAAAGGAGAATTTTCTTTCGTCAAAATTTTTCAGAAAATCACGTTTTAAGGAAATCCCGCATCGTGCGAAATTATCTTGTTTTTCCTAAACAACACGTTGTAAGTCGAAAAGCTTTCATGTTGCGTGTATGTCTAAGTGTGTAGCCTCAAAAGAGAAGGCACAGGACAGTTTTCTCTCGAAAGGATATGTAAGAATACCACTTCATAAGGAAATACAGTTTTGCAGAGTAAAGACATATACGTACGCATTGGAAACTCTTTACGAGAAGAAATAACGCATAGTACAAAATTAGCTTGTATCTCCAAAACTACACGTTGTATCTCGAAAAGAATTGTTGTGGCGTGTACGTCTTAACATGTAGCATCTAAAGAGAACCAAAAGGAGAATTTTCTTTCGTCAAAATTTTTCAGAAAATCACGTTTTAAGGAAAACCCGCATCGTGCGAAATTATCTTGTTTTCCCTAAACAACACGTTGTAAGTCGAAAAGCTTTCATGTTGCGTGTATGTCTAAGTGTGTAGCCTCAAAAGAGAAGGCACAGGACAGTTTTCTCTCGAAAGGATATGTAAGAATACCACTTCATAAGGAAATACAGTTTTGCAGAGTAAAGACATATACGTACGCATTGGAAACTCTTTACGAGAAGAAATAACGCATAGTACAAAATTAGCTTGTATCTCCAAAACTACACGTTGTATCTCGAAAAGAATTGTTGTGGCGTGTACGTCTTAACATGTAGCATCTAAAGAGAACCAAAAGGAGAATTTTCTTTCGTCAAAATTTTTCAGAAAATCACGTTTTAAGGAAATCCCGCATCGTGCGAAATTATCTTGTTTTTCCTAAACAACACGTTGTAAGTCGAAAAGCTTTCATGTTGCGTGTATGTCTAAGTGTGTAGCCTCAAAAGAGAAGGCACAGGACAGTTTTCTCTCGAAAGGATATGTAAGAATACCACTTCATAAGGAAATACAGTTTTGCAGAGTAAAGACATATACGTACGCATTGGAAACTCTTTACGAGAAGAAATAACGCATAGTACAAAATTAGCTTGTATCTCCAAAACTACACGTTGTATCTCGAAAAGAATTGTTGTGGCGTGTACGTCTTAACATGTAGCATCTAAAGAGAACCAAAAGGAGAATTTTCTTTCGTCAAAATTTTTCAGAAAATCACGTTTTAAGGAAATCCCGCATCGTGCGAAATTATCTTGTTTTTCCTAAACAACACGTTGTAAGTCGAAAAGCTTTCATGTTGCGTGTATGTCTAAGTGTGTAGCCTCAAAAGAGAAGGCACAGGACAGTTTTCTCTCGAAAGGATATGTAAGAATACCACTTCATAAGGAAATACAGTTTTGCAGAGTAAAGACATATACGTACGCATTGGAAACTCTTTACGAGAAGAAATAACGCATAGTACAAAATTAGCTTGTATCTCCAAAACTACACGTTGTATCTCGAAAAGAATTGTTGTGGCGTGTACGTCTTAACATGTAGCATCTAAAGAGAACCGAAAGGAGAATTTTCTTTCGTCAAAATTTTTCAGAAAATCACGTTTTAAGGAAATCCCGCATCGTGCGAAATTATCTTGTTTTTCCTAAACAACACGTTGTAAGTCGAAAAGCTTTCATGTTGCGTGTATGTCTAAGTGTGTAGCCTCAAAAGAGAAGGCACAGGACAGTTTTCTCTCGAAAGGATATGTAAGAATACCACTTCATAAGGAAATACAGTTTTGCAGAGTAAAGACATATACGTACGCATTGGAAACTCTTTACGAGAAGAAATAACGCATAGTACAAAATTAGCTTGTATCTCCAAAACTACACGTTGTATCTCGAAAAGAATTGTTGTGGCGTGTACGTCTTAACATGTAGCATCTAAAGAGAACCAAAAGGAGAATTTTCTTTCGTCAACATTTTTCAGAAAATCACGTTTTAAGGAAATCCCGCATCGTGCGAAATTATCTTGTTTTTCCTAAACAACACGTTGTAAGTCGAAAAGCTTTCATGTTGCGTGTATGTCTAAGTGTGTAGCCTCAAAAGAGAAGGCACAGGACAGTTTTCTCTCGAAAGGATATGTAAGAATACCACTTCATAAGGAAATACAGTTTTGCAGAGTAAAGACATATACGTACGCATTGGAAACTCTTTACGAGAAGAAATAACGCATAGTACAAAATTAGCTTGTATCTCCAAAACTACACGTTGTATCTCGAAAAGAATTGTTGTGGCGTGTACGTCTTAACATGTAGCATCTAAAGAGAACCAAAAGGAGAATTTTCTTTCGTCAAAATTTTTCAGAAAATCACGTTTTAAGGAAATCCCGCATCGTGCGAAATTATCTTGTTTTTCCTAAACAACACGTTGTAAGTCGAAAAGCTTTCATGTTGCGTGTATGTCTAAGTGTGTAGCCTCAAAAGAGAAGGCACAGGACAGTTTTCTCTCGAAAGGATATGTAAGAATACCACTTCATAAGGAAATACAGTTTTGCAGAGTAAAGACATATACGTACGCATTGGAAACTCTTTACGAGAAGAAATAACGCATAGTACAAAATTAGCTTGTATCTCCAAAACTACACGTTGTATCTCGAAAAGAATTGTTGTGGCGTGTACGTCTTAACATGTAGCATCTAAAGAGAACCGAAAGGAGAATTTTCTTTCGTCAAAATTTTTCAGAAAATCACGTTTTAAGGAAATCCCGCATCGTGCGAAATTATCTTGTTTTTCCTAAACACCACGTTGTAAGTCGAAAAGCTTTCATGTTGCGTGTATGTCTAAGTGTGTAGCCTCAAAAGAGAAGGCACAGGACAGTTTTCTCTCGAAAGGATATGTAAGAATACCACTTCATAAGGAAATACAGTTTTGCAGAGTAAAGACATATACGTACGCATTGGAAACTCTTTACGAGAAGAAATAACGCATAGTACAAAATTAGCTTGTATCTCCAAAACTACACGTTGTATCTCGAAAAGAATTGTTGTGGCGTGTACGTCTTAACATGTAGCATCTAAAGAGAACCAAAAGGAGAATTTTCTTTCGTCAAAATTTTTCAGAAAATCACGTTTTAAGGAAATCCCGCATCGTGCGAAATTATCTTGTTTTTCCTAAACAACACGTTGTAAGTCGAAAAGCTTTCATGTTGCGTGTATGTCTAAGTGTGTAGCCTCAAAAGAGAAGGCACAGGACAGTTTTCTCTCGAAAGGATATGTAAGAATACCACTTCATAAGGAAATACAGTTTTGCAGAGTAAAGACATATACGTACGCATTGGAAACTCTTTACGAGAAGAAATAACGCATAGTACAAAATTAGCTTGTATCTCCAAAACTACACGTTGTATCTCGAAAAGAATTGTTGTGGCGTGTACGTCTTAACATGTAGCATCTAAAGAGAACCGAAAGGAGAATTTTCTTTCGTCAAAATTTTTCAGAAAATCACGTTTTAAGGAAATCCCGCATCGTGCGAAATTATCTTGTTTTTCCTAAACAACACGTTGTAAGTCGAAAAGCTTTCATGTTGCGTGTATGTCTAAGTGTGTAGCCTCAAAAGAGAAGGCACAGGACAGTTTTCTCTCGAAAGGATATGTAAGAATACCACTTCATAAGGAAATACAGTTTTGCAGAGTAAAGACATATACGTACGCATTGGAAACTCTTTACGAGAAGAAATAACGCATAGTACAAAATTAGCTTGTATCTCCAAAACTACACGTTGTATCTCGAAAAGAATTGTTGTGGCGTGTACGTCTTAACATGTAGCATCTAAAGAGAACCAAAAGGAGAATTTTCTTTCGTCAAAATTTTTCAGAAAATCACGTTTTAAGGAAATCCCGCATCGTGCGAAATTATCTTGTTTTTCCTAAACAACACGTTGTAAGTCGAAAAGCTTTCATGTTGCGTGTATGTCTAAGTGTGTAGCCTCAAAAGAGAAGGCACAGGACAGTTTTCTCTCAAAAGGATATGTAAGAATACCACTTCATAAGGAAATACAGTTTTGCAGAGTAAAGACATATACGTACGCATTGGAAACTCTTTACGAGAAGAAATAACGCATAGTACAAAATTAGCTTGTATCTCCAAAACTACACGTTGTATCTCGAAAAGAATTGTTGTGGCGTGTACGTCTTAACATGTAGCATCTAAAGAGAACCGAAAGGAGAATTTTCTTTCGTCAAAATTTTTCAGAAAATCACGTTTTAAGGAAATCCCGCATCGTGCGAAATTATCTTGTTTTTCCTAAACAACACGTTGTAAGTCGAAAAGCTTTCATGTTGCGTGTATGTCTAAGTGTTTAGCCTCAAAAGAGAAGGCACAGGACAGTTTTCTCTCGAAAGGATATGTAAGAATACCACTTCATAAGGAAATACAGTTTTGCAGAGTAAAGACATATACGTACGCATTGGAAACTCTTTACGAGAAGAAATAACGCATAGTACAAAATTAGCTTGTATCTCCAAAACTACACGTTGTATCTCGAAAAGAATTGTTGTGGCGTGTACGTCTTAACATGTAGCATCTAAAGAGAACCAAAAGGAGAATTTTCTTTCGTCAAAATTTTTCAGAAAATCACGTTTTAAGGAAATCCCGCATCGTGCGAAATTATCTTGTTTTTCCTAAACAACACGTTGTAAGTCGAAAAGCTTTCATGTTGCGTGTATGTCTAAGTGTGTAGCCTCAAAAGAGAAGGCACAGGACAGTTTTCTCTCGAAAGGATATGTAAGAATACCACTTCATAAGGAAATACAGTTTTGCAGAGTAAAGACATATACGTACGCATTGGAAACTCTTTACGAGAAGAAATAACGCATAGTACAAAATTAGCTTGTATCTCCAAAACTACACGTTGTATCTCGAAAAGAATTGTTGTGGCGTGTACGTCTTAACATGTAGCATCTAAAGAGAACCAAAAGGAGAATTTTCTTTCGTCAAAATTTTTCAGAAAATCACGTTTTAAGGAAATCCCGCATCGTGCGAAATTATCTTGTTTTTCCTAAACAACACGTTGTAAGTCGAAAAGCTTTCATGTTGCGTGTATGTCTAAGTGTGTAGCCTCAAAAGAGAAGGCACAGGACAGTTTTCTCTCGAAAGGATATGTAAGAATACCACTTCATAAGGAAATACAGTTTTGCAGAGTAAAGACATATACGTACGCATTGGAAACTCTTTACGAGAAGAAATAACGCATAGTACAAAATTAGCTTGTATCTCCAAAACTACACGTTGTATCTCGAAAAGAATTGTTGTGGCGTGTACGTCTTAACATGTAGCATCTAAAGAGAACCAAAAGGAGAATTTTCTTTCGTCAAAATTTTTCAGAAAATCACGTTTTAAGGAAATCCCGCATCGTGCGAAATTATCTTGTTTTTCCTAAACAACACGTTGTAAGTCGAAAAGCTTTCATGTTGCGTGTATGTCTAAGTGTGTAGCCTCAAAAGAGAAGGCACAGGACAGTTTTCTCTCGAAAGGATATGTAAGAATACCACTTCATAAGGAAATACAGTTTTGCAGAGTAAAGACATATACGTACGCATTGGAAACTCTTTACGAGAAGAAATAACGCATAGTACAAAATTAGCTTGTATCTCCAAAACTACACGTTGTATCTCGAAAAGAATTGTTGTGGCGTGTACGTCTTAACATGTAGCATCTAAAGAGAACCGAAAGGAGAATTTTCTTTCGTCAAAATTTTTCAGAAAATCACGTTTTAAGGAAATCCCGCATCGTGCGAAATTATCTTGTTTTTCCTAAACAACACGTTGTAAGTCGAAAAGCTTTCATGTTGCGTGTATGTCTAAGTGTGTAGCCTCAAAAGAGAAGGCACAGGACAGTTTTCTCTCGAAAGGATATGTAAGAATACCACTTCATAAGGAAATACAGTTTTGCAGAGTAAAGACATATACGTACGCATTGGAAACTCTTTACGAGAAGAAATAACGCATAGTACAAAATTAGCTTGTATCTCCAAAACTACACGTTGTATCTCGAAAAGAATTGTTGTGGCGTGTACGTCTTAACATGTAGCATCTAAAGAGAACCAAAAGGAGAATTTTCTTTCGTCAACATTTTTCAGAAAATCACGTTTTAAGGAAATCCCGCATCGTGCGAAATTATCTTGTTTTTCCTAAACAACACGTTGTAAGTCGAAAAGCTTTCATGTTGCGTGTATGTCTAAGTGTGTAGCCTCAAAAGAGAAGGCACAGGACAGTTTTCTCTCGAAAGGATATGTAAGAATACCACTTCATAAGGAAATACAGTTTTGCAGAGTAAAGACATATACGTACGCATTGGAAACTCTTTACGAGAAGAAATAACGCATAGTACAAAATTAGCTTGTATCTCCAAAACTACACGTTGTATCTCGAAAAGAATTGTTGTGGCGTGTACGTCTTAACATGTAGCATCTAAAGAGAACCAAAAGGAGAATTTTCTTTCGTCAAAATTTTTCAGAAAATCACGTTTTAAGGAAATCCCGCATCGTGCGAAATTATCTTGTTTTTCCTAAACAACACGTTGTAAGTCGAAAAGCTTTCATGTTGCGTGTATGTCTAAGTGTGTAGCCTCAAAAGAGAAGGCACAGGACAGTTTTCTCTCGAAAGGATATGTAAGAATACCACTTCATAAGGAAATACAGTTTTGCAGAGTAAAGACATATACGTACGCATTGGAAACTCTTTACGAGAAGAAATAACGCATAGTACAAAATTAGCTTGTATCTCCAAAACTACACGTTGTATCTCGAAAAGAATTGTTGTGGCGTGTACGTCTTAACATGTAGCATCTAAAGAGAACCGAAAGGAGAATTTTCTTTCGTCAAAATTTTTCAGAAAATCACGTTTTAAGGAAATCCCGCATCGTGCGAAATTATCTTGTTTTTCCTAAACACCACGTTGTAAGTCGAAAAGCTTTCATGTTGCGTGTATGTCTAAGTGTGTAGCCTCAAAAGAGAAGGCACAGGACAGTTTTCTCTCGAAAGGATATGTAAGAATACCACTTCATAAGGAAATACAGTTTTGCAGAGTAAAGACATATACGTACGCATTGGAAACTCTTTACGAGAAGAAATAACGCATAGTACAAAATTAGCTTGTATCTCCAAAACTACACGTTGTATCTCGAAAAGAATTGTTGTGGCGTGTACGTCTTAACATGTAGCATCTAAAGAGAACCGAAAGGAGAATTTTCTTTCGTCAAAATTTTTCAGAAAATCACGTTTTAAGGAAATCCCGCATCGTGCGAAATTATCTTGTTTTTCCTAAACAACACGTTGTAAGTCGAAAAGCTTTCATGTTGCGTGTATGTCTAAGTGTGTAGCCTCAAAAGAGAAGGCACAGGACAGTTTTCTCTCGAAAGGATATGTAAGAATACCACTTCATAAGGAAATACAGTTTTGCAGAGTAAAGACATATACGTACGCATTGGAAACTCTTTACGAGAAGAAATAACGCATAGTACAAAATTAGCTTGTATCTCCAAAACTACACGTTGTATCTCGAAAAGAATTGTTGTGGCGTGTACGTCTTAACATGTAGCATCTAAAGAGAACCAAAAGGAGAATTTTCTTTCGTCAAAATTTTTCAGAAAATCACGTTTTAAGGAAATCCCGCATCGTGCGAAATTATCTTGTTTTTCCTAAACAACACGTTGTAAGTCGAAAAGCTTTCATGTTGCGTGTATGTCTAAGTGTGTAGCCTCAAAAGAGAAGGCACAGGACAGTTTTCTCTCAAAAGGATATGTAAGAATACCACTTCATAAGGAAATACAGTTTTGCAGAGTAAAGACATATACGTACGCATTGGAAACTCTTTACGAGAAGAAATAACGCATAGTACAAAATTAGCTTGTATCTCCAAAACTACACGTTGTATCTCGAAAAGAATTGTTGTGGCGTGTACGTCTTAACATGTAGCATCTAAAGAGAACCGAAAGGAGAATTTTCTTTCGTCAAAATTTTTCAGAAAATCACGTTTTAAGGAAATCCCGCATCGTGCGAAATTATCTTGTTTTTCCTAAACAACACGTTGTAAGTCGAAAAGCTTTCATGTTGCGTGTATGTCTAAGTGTTTAGCCTCAAAAGAGAAGGCACAGGACAGTTTTCTCTCGAAAGGATATGTAAGAATACCACTTCATAAGGAAATACAGTTTTGCAGAGTAAAGACATATACGTACGCATTGGAAACTCTTTACGAGAAGAAATAACGCATAGTACAAAATTAGCTTGTATCTCCAAAACTACACGTTGTATCTCGAAAAGAATTGTTGTGGCGTGTACGTCTTAACATGTAGCATCTAAAGAGAACCAAAAGGAGAATTTTCTTTCGTCAAAATTTTTCAGAAAATCACGTTTTAAGGAAATCCCGCATCGTGCGAAATTATCTTGTTTTTCCTAAACAACACGTTGTAAGTCGAAAAGCTTTCATGTTGCGTGTATGTCTAAGTGTGTAGCCTCAAAAGAGAAGGCACAGGACAGTTTTCTCTCGAAAGGATATGTAAGAATACCACTTCATAAGGAAATACAGTTTTGCAGAGTAAAGACATATACGTACGCATTGGAAACTCTTTACGAGAAGAAATAACGCATAGTACAAAATTAGCTTGTATCTCCAAAACTACACGTTGTATCTCGAAAAGAATTGTTGTGGCGTGTACGTCTTAACATGTAGCATCTAAAGAGAACCAAAAGGAGAATTTTCTTTCGTCAAAATTTTTCAGAAAATCACGTTTTAAGGAAATCCCGCATCGTGCGAAATTATCTTGTTTTTCCTAAACAACACGTTGTAAGTCGAAAAGCTTTCATGTTGCGTGTATGTCTAAGTGTGTAGCCTCAAAAGAGAAGGCACAGGACAGTTTTCTCTCGAAAGGATATGTAAGAATACCACTTCATAAGGAAATACAGTTTTGCAGAGTAAAGACATATACGTACGCATTGGAAACTCTTTACGAGAAGAAATAACGCATAGTACAAAATTAGCTTGTATCTCCAAAACTACACGTTGTATCTCGAAAAGAATTGTTGTGGCGTGTACGTCTTAACATGTAGCATCTAAAGAGAACCAAAAGGAGAATTTTCTTTCGTCAAAATTTTTCAGAAAATCACGTTTTAAGGAAATCCCGCATCGTGCGAAATTATCTTGTTTTTCCTAAACAACACGTTGTAAGTCGAAAAGCTTTCATGTTGCGTGTATGTCTAAGTGTGTAGCCTCAAAAGAGAAGGCACAGGACAGTTTTCTCTCGAAAGGATATGTAAGAATACCACTTCATAAGGAAATACAGTTTTGCAGAGTAAAGACATATACGTACGCATTGGAAACTCTTTACGAGAAGAAATAACGCATAGTACAAAATTAGCTTGTATCTCCAAAACTACACGTTGTATCTCGAAAAGAATTGTTGTGGCGTGTACGTCTTAACATGTAGCATATAAAGAGAACCAAAAGGAGAATTTTCTTTCTTCAAAATTTTTCAGAGAATCACGTTTTAAGGAAATCCCGCATCGTGCGAAATTATCTTGTTTTTCCTAAACAACACGTTGTAAGTCGAAAAGCTTTCATGTTGCGTGTATGTCTAAGTGTGTAGCCTCAAAAGAGAAGGCACAGGACAGTTTTCTCTCGAAAGGATATGTAAGAATACCACTTCATAAGGAAATACAGTTTTGCAGAGTAAAGACATATACGTACGCATTGGAAACTCTTTACGAGAAGAAATAACGCATAGTACAAAATTAGCTTGTATCTCCAAAACTACACGTTGTATCTCGAAAAGAATTGTTGTGGCGTGTACGTCTTAACATGTAGCATCTAAAGAGAACCAAAAGGAGAATTTTCTTTCGTCAAAATTTTTCAGAAAATCACGTTTTAAGGAAATCCCGCATCGTGCGAAATTATCTTGTTTTTCCTAAACAACACGTTGTAAGTCGAAAAGCTTTCATGTTGCGTGTATGTCTAAGTGTGTAGCCTCAAAAGAGAAGGCACAGGACAGTTTTCTCTCGAAAGGATATGTAAGAATACCACTTCATAAGGAAATACAGTTTTGCAGAGTAAAGACATATACGTACGCATTGGAAACTCTTTACGAGAAGAAATAACGCATAGTACAAAATTAGCTTGTATCTCCAAAACTACACGTTGTATCTCGAAAAGAATTGTTGTGGCGTGTACGTCTTAACATGTAGCATCTAAAGAGAACCAAAAGGAGAATTTTCTTTCGTCAAAATTTTTCAGAAAATCACGTTTTAAGGAAATCCCGCATCGTGCGAAATTATCTTGTTTTTCCTAAACAACACGTTGTAAGTCGAAAAGCTTTCATGTTGCGTGTATGTCTAAGTGTGTAGCCTCAAAAGAGAAGGCACAGGACAGTTTTCTCTCGAAAGGATATGTAAGAATACCACTTCATAAGGAAATACAGTTTTGCAGAGTAAAGACATATACGTACGCATTGGAAACTCTTTACGAGAAGAAATAACGCATAGTACAAAATTAGCTTGTATCTCCAAAACTACACGTTGTATCTCGAAAAGAATTGTTGTGGCGTGTACGTCTTAACATGTAGCATCTAAAGAGAACCAAAAGGAGAATTTTCTTTCTTCAAAATTTTTCAGAGAATCACGTTTTAAGGAAATCCCGCATCGTGCGAAATTATCTTGTTTTTCCTAAACAACACGTTGTAAGTCGAAAAGCTTTCATGTTGCGTGTATGTCTAAGTGTGTAGCCTCAAAAGAGAAGGCACAGGACAGTTTTCTCTCGAAAGGATATGTAAGAATACCACTTCATAAGGAAATACAGTTTTGCAGAGTAAAGACATATACGTACGCATTGGAAACTCTTTACGAGAAGAAATAACGCATAGTACAAAATTAGCATGTATCTCCAAAACTACACGTTGTATCTCGAAAAGAATTGTTGTGGCGTGTACGTCTTAACATGTAGCATCTAAAGAGAACCAAAAGGAGAATTTTCTTTCGTCAAAATTTTTCAGAAAATCACGTTTTAAGGAAATCCCGCATCGTGCGAAATTATCTTGTTTTTCCTAAACAACACGTTGTAAGTCGAAAAGCTTTCATGTTGCGTGTATGTCTAAGTGTGTAGCCTCAAAAGAGAAGGCACAGGACAGTTTTCTCTCGAAAGGATATGTAAGAATACCACTTCATAAGGAAATACAGTTTTGCAGAGTAAAGACATATACGTACGCATTGGAAACTCTTTACGAGAAGAAATAACGCATAGTACAAAATTAGCTTGTATCTCCAAAACTACACGTTGTATCTCGAAAAGAATTGTTGTGGCGTGTACGTCTTAACATGTAGCATCTAAAGAGAACCGAAAGGAGAATTTTCTTTCGTCAAAATTTTTCAGAAAATCACGTTTTAAGGAAATCCCGCATCGTGCGAAATTATCTTGTTTTTCCTAAACAACACGTTGTAAGTCGAAAAGCTTTCATGTTGCGTGTATGTCTAAGTGTGTAGCCTCAAAAGAGAAGGCACAGGACAGTTTTCTCTCGAAAGGATATGTAAGAATACCACTTCATAAGGAAATACAGTTTTGCAGAGTAAAGACATATACGTACGCATTGGAAACTCTTTACGAGAAGAAATAACGCATAGTACAAAATTAGCTTGTATCTCCAAAACTACACGTTGTATCTCGAAAAGAATTGTTGTGGCGTGTACGTCTTAACATGTAGCATCTAAAGAGAACCGAAAGGAGAATTTTCTTTCGTCAAAATTTTTCAGAAAATCACGTTTTAAGGAAATCCCGCATCGTGCGAAATTATCTTGTTTTTCCTAAACAACACGTTGTAAGTCGAAAAGCTTTCATGTTGCGTGTATGTCTAAGTGTGTAGCCTCAAAAGAGAAGGCACAGGACAGTTTTCTCTCGAAAGGATATGTAAGAATACCACTTCATAAGGAAATACAGTTTTGCAGAGTAAAGACATATACGTACGCATTGGAAACTCTTTACGAGAAGAAATAACGCATAGTACAAAATTAGCTTGTATCTCCAAAACTACACGTTGTATCTCGAAAAGAATTGTTGTGGCGTGTACGTCTTAACATGTAGCATCTAAAGAGAACCAAAAGGAGAATTTTCTTTCTTCAAAATTTTTCAGAGAATCACGTTTTAAGGAAATCCCGCATCGTGCGAAATTATCTTGTTTTTCCTAAACAACACGTTGTAAGTCGAAAAGCTTTCATGTTGCGTGTATGTCTAAGTGTGTAGCCTCAAAAGAGAAGGCACAGGACAGTTTTCTCTCGAAAGGATATGTAAGAATACCACTTCATAAGGAAATACAGTTTTGCAGAGTAAAGACATATACGTACGCATTGGAAACTCTTTACGAGAAGAAATAACGCATAGTACAAAATTAGCATGTATCTCCAAAACTACACGTTGTATCTCGAAAAGAATTGTTGTGGCGTGTACGTCTTAACATGTAGCATCTAAAGAGAACCAAAAGGAGAATTTTCTTTCGTCAAAATTTTTCAGAAAATCACGTTTTAAGGAAATCCCGCATCGTGCGAAATTATCTTGTTTTTCCTAAACAACACGTTGTAAGTCGAAAAGCTTTCATGTTGCGTGTATGTCTAAGTGTGTAGCCTCAAAAGAGAAGGCACAGGACAGTTTTCTCTCGAAAGGATATGTAAGAATACCACTTCATAAGGAAATACAGTTTTGCAGAGTAAAGACATATACGTACGCATTGGAAACTCTTTACGAGAAGAAATAACGCATAGTACAAAATTAGCTTGTATCTCCAAAACTACACGTTGTATCTCGAAAAGAATTGTTGTGGCGTGTACGTCTTAACATGTAGCATCTAAAGAGAACCGAAAGGAGAATTTTCTTTCGTCAAAATTTTTCAGAAAATCACGTTTTAAGGAAATCCCGCATCGTGCGAAATTATCTTGTTTTTCCTAAACAACACGTTGTAAGTCGAAAAGCTTTCATGTTGCGTGTATGTCTAAGTGTGTAGCCTCAAAAGAGAAGGCACAGGACAGTTTTCTCTCGAAAGGATATGTAAGAATACCACTTCATAAGGAAATACAGTTTTGCAGAGTAAAGACATATACGTACGCATTGGAAACTCTTTACGAGAAGAAATAACGCATAGTACAAAATTAGCTTGTATCTCCAAAACTACACGTTGTATCTCGAAAAGAATTGTTGTGGCGTGTACGTCTTAACATGTAGCATCTAAAGAGAACCGAAAGGAGAATTTTCTTTCGTCAAAATTTTTCAGAAAATCACGTTTTAAGGAAATCCCGCATCGTGCGAAATTATCTTGTTTTTCCTAAACAACACGTTGTAAGTCGAAAAGCTTTCATGTTGCGTGTATGTCTAAGTGTGTAGCCTCAAAAGAGAAGGCACAGGACAGTTTTCTCTCGAAAGGATATGTAAGAATACCACTTCATAAGGAAATACAGTTTTGCAGAGTAAAGACATATACGTACGCATTGGAAACTCTTTACGAGAAGAAATAACGCATAGTACAAAATTAGCTTGTATCTCCAAAACTACACGTTGTATCTCGAAAAGAATTGTTGTGGCGTGTACGTCTTAACATGTAGCATCTAAAGAGAACCAAAAGGAGAATTTTCTTTCGTCAAAATTTTTCAGAAAATCACGTTTTAAGGAAATCCCGCATCGTGCGAAATTATCTTGTTTTTCCTAAACAACACGTTGTAAGTCGAAAAGCTTTCATGTTGCGTGTATGTCTAAGTGTGTAGCCTCAAAAGAGAAGGCACAGGACAGTTTTCTCTCGAAAGGATATGTAAGAATACCACTTCATAAGGAAATACAGTTTTGCAGAGTAAAGACATATACGTACGCATTGGAAACTCTTTACGAGAAGAAATAACGCATAGTACAAAATTAGCTTGTATCTCCAAAACTACACGTTGTATCTCGAAAAGAATTGTTGTGGCGTGTACGTCTTAACATGTAGCATCTAAAGAGAACCAAAAGGAGAATTTTCTTTCGTCAAAATTTTTCAGAAAATCACGTTTTAAGGAAATCCCGCATCGTGCGAAATTATCTTGTTTTTCCTAAACAACACGTTCTAAGTCGAAAAGCTTTCATGTTGCGTGTATGTCTAAGTGTGTAGCCTCAAAAGAGAAGGCACAGGACAGTTTTCTCTCGAAAGGATATGTAAGAATACCACTTCATAAGGAAATACAGTTTTGCAGAGTAAAGACATATACGTACGCATTGGAAACTCTTTACGAGAAGAAATAACGCATAGTACAAAATTAGCTTGTATCTCCAAAACTACACGTTGTATCTCGAAAAGAATTGTTGTGGCGTGTACGTCTTAACATGTAGCATCTAAAGAGAACCAAAAGGAGAATTTTCTTTCGTCAAAATTTTTCAGAAAATCACGTTTTAAGGAAAACCCGCATCGTGCGAAATTATCTTGTTTTTCCTAAACAACACGTTGTAAGTCGAAAAGCTTTCATGTTGCGTGTATGTCTAAGTGTGTAGCCTCAAAAGAGAAGGCACAGGACAGTTTTCTCTCGAAAGGATATGTAAGAATACCACTTCATAAGGAAATACAGTTTTGCAGAGTAAAGACATATACGTACGCATTGGAAACTCTTTACGAGAAGAAATAACGCATAGTACAAAATTAGCTTGTATCTCCAAAACTACACGTTGTATCTCGAAAAGAATTGTTGTGGCGTGTACGTCTTAACATGTAGCATCTAAAGAGAACCAAAAGGAGAATTTTCTTTCGTCAAAATTTTTCAGAAAATCACGTTTTAAGGAAATCCCGCATCGTGCGAAATTATCTTGTTTTTCCTAAACAACACGTTGTAAGTCGAAAAGCTTTCATGTTGCGTGTATGTCTAAGTGTGTAGCCTCAAAAGAGAAGGCACAGGACAGTTTTCTCTCGAAAGGATATGTAAGAATACCACTTCATAAGGAAATACAGTTTTGCAGAGTAAAGACATATACGTACGCATTGGAAACTCTTTACGAGAAGAAATAACGCATAGTACAAAATTAGCTTGTATCTCCAAAACTACACGTTGTATCTCGAAAAGAATTGTTGTGGCGTGTACGTCTTAACATGTAGCATCTAAAGAGAACCAAAAGGAGAATTTTCTTTCGTCAAAATTTTTCAGAAAATCACGTTTTAAGGAAATCCCGCATCGTGCGAAATTATCTTGTTTTTCCTAAACAACACGTTGTAAGTCGAAAAGCTTTCATGTTGCGTGTATGTCTAAGTGTGTAGCCTCAAAAGAGAAGGCACAGGACAGTTTTCTCTCGAAAGGATATGTAAGAATACCACTTCATAAGGAAATACAGTTTTGCAGAGTAAAGACATATACGTACGCATTGGAAACTCTTTACGAGAAGAAATAACGCATAGTACAAAATTAGCTTGTATCTCCAAAACTACACGTTGTATCTCGAAAAGAATTGCTGTGGCGTGTACGTCTTAACATGTAGCATCTAAAGAGAACCAAAAGGAGAATTTTCTTTCGTCAAAATTTTTCAGAAAATCACCTTTTAAGGAAATCCCGCATCGTGCGAAATTATCTTGTTTTTCCTAAACAACACGTTGTAAGTCGAAAAGCTTTCATGTTGCGTGTATGTCTAAGTGTGTAGCCTCAAAAGAGAAGGCACAGGACAGTTTTCACTCGAAAGGATATGTAAGAATACCACTTCATAAGGAAATACAGTTTTGCAGAGTAAAGACATATACGTACGCATTGGAAACTCTTTACGAGAAGAAATAACGCATAGTACAAAATTAGCTTGTATCTCCAAAACTACACGTTGTATCTCGAAAAGAATTGTTGTGGCGTGTACGTCTTAACATGTAGCATCTAAAGAGAACCAAAAGGAGAATTTTCTTTCGTCAAAATTTTTCAGAAAATCACGTTTTAAGGAAATCCCGCATCGTGCGAAATTATCTTGTTTTTCCTAAACAACACGTTGTAAGTCGAAAAGCTTTCATGTTGCGTGTATGTCTAAGTGTGTAGCCTCAAAAGAGAAGGCACAGGACAGTTTTCTCTCGAAAGGATATGTAAGAATACCACTTCATAAGGAAATACAGTTTTGCAGAGTAAAGACATATACGTACGCATTGGAAACTCTTTACGAGAAGAAATAACGCATAGTACAAAATTAGCTTGTATCTCCAAAACTACACGTTGTATCTCGAAAAGAATTGTTGTGGCGTCTACGTCTTAACATGTAGCATCTAAAGAGAACCAAAAGGAGAATTTTCTTTCGTCAAAATTTTTCAGAAAATCACGTTTTAAGGAAATCCCGCATCGTGCGAAATTATCTTGTTTTTCCTAAACAACACGTTGTAAGTCGAAAAGCTTTCATGTTGCGTGTATGTCTAAGTGTGTAGCCTCAAAAGAGAAGGCACAGGACAGTTTTCTCTCGAAAGGATATGTAAGAATACCACTTCATAAGGAAATACAGCTTTGCAGAGTAAAGACATATACATACGCATTGGAAACTCTTTACGAGAAGAAATAACGCATAGTACAAAATTAGCTTGTATCTCCAAAACTACACGTTGTATCTCGAAAAGAATTGTTGTGGCGTGTACGTCTTAACATGTAGCATCTAAAGAGAACCAAAAGGAGAATTTTCTTTCGTCAAAATTTTTCAGAAAATCACGTTTTAAGGAAATCCCGCATCGTGCGAAATTATCTTGTTTTTCCTAAACAACACGTTGTAAGTCGAAAAGCTTTCATGTTGCGTGTATGTCTAAGTGTGTAGCCTCAAAAGAGAAGGCACAGGACAGTTTTCTCTCGAAAGGATATGTAAGAATACCACTTCATAAGGAAATACAGTTTTGCAGAGTAAAGACATATACGTACGCATTGGAAACTCTTTACGAGAAGAAATAACGCATAGTACAAAATTAGCTTGTATCTCCAAAACTACACGTTGTATCTCGAAAAGAATTGTTGTGGCGTGTACGTCTTAACATGTAGCATCTAAAGAGAACCAAAAGGAGAATTTTCTTTCGTCAAAATTTTTCAGAAAATCACGTTTTAAGGAAATCCCGCATCGTGCGAAATTATCTTGTTTTTCCTAAACAACACGTTGTAAGTCGAAAAGCTTTCATGTTGCGTGTATGTCTAAGTGTGTAGCCTCAAAAGAGAAGGCACAGGACAGTTTTCTCTCGAAAGGATATGTAAGAATACCACTTCATAAGGAAATACAGTTTTGCAGAGTAAAGACATATACGTACGCATTGGAAACTCTTTACGAGAAGAAATAACGCATAGTACAAAATTAGCTTGTATCTCCAAAACTACACGTTGTATCTCGAAAAGAATTGTTGTGGCGTGTACGTCTTAACATGTAGCATCTAAAGAGAACCAAAAGGAGAATTTTCTTTCGTCAAAATTTTTCAGAAAATCACGTTTTAAGGAAATCCCGCATCGTGCGAAATTATCTTGTTTTTCCTAAACAACACGTTGTAAGTCGAAAAGCTTTCATGTTGCGTGTATGTCTAAGTGTGTAGCCTCAAAAGAGAAGGCACAGGACAGTTTTCTCTCGAAAGGATATGTAAGAATACCACTTCATAAGGAAATACAGTTTTGCAGAGTAAAGACATATACGTACGCATTGGAAACTCTTTACGAGAAGAAATAACGCATAGTACAAAATTAGCTTGTATCTCCAAAACTACACGTTGTATCTCGAAAAGAATTGTTGTGGCGTGTACGTCTTAACATGTAGCATCTAAAGAGAACCAAAAGGAGAATTTTCTTTCGTCAAAATTTTTCAGAAAATCACGTTTTAAGGAAATCCCGCATCGTGCGAAATTATCTTGTTTTTCCTAAACAACACGTTGTAAGTCGAAAAGCTTTCATGTTGCGTGTATGTCTAAGTGTGTAGCCTCAAAAGAGAAGGCACAGGACAGTTTTCTCTCGAAAGGATATGTAAGAATACCACTTCATAAGGAAATACAGTTTTGCAGAGTAAAGACATATACGTACGCATTGGAAACTCTTTACGAGAAGAAATAACGCATAGTACAAAATTAGCTTGTATCTCCAAAACTACACGTTGTATCTCGAAAAGAATTGCTGTGGCGTGTACGTCTTAACATGTAGCATCTAAAGAGAACCAAAAGGAGAATTTTCTTTCGTCAAAATTTTTCAGAAAATCACGTTTTAAGGAAATCCCGCATCGTGCGAAATTATCTTGTTTTTCCTAAACAACACGTTGTAAGTCGAAAAGCTTTCATGTTGCGTGTATGTCTAAGTGTGTAGCCTCAAAAGAGAAGGCACAGGACAGTTTTCACTCGAAAGGATATGTAAGAATACCACTTCATAAGGAAATACAGTTTTGCAGAGTAAAGACATATACGTACGCATTGGAAACTCTTTACGAGAAGAAATAACGCATAGTACAAAATTAGCTTGTATCTCCAAAACTACACGTTGTATCTCGAAAAGAATTGTTGTGGCGTGTACGTCTTAACATGTAGCATCTAAAGAGAACCAAAAGGAGAATTTTCTTTCGTCAAAATTTTTCAGAAAATCACGTTTTAAGGAAATCCCGCATCGTGCGAAATTATCTTGTTTTTCCTAAACAACACGTTGTAAGTCGAAAAGCTTTCATGTTGCGTGTATGTCTAAGTGTGTAGCCTCAAAAGAGAAGGCACAGGACAGTTTTCTCTCGAAAGGATATGTAAGAATACCACTTCATAAGGAAATACAGTTTTGCAGAGTAAAGACATATACGTACGCATTGGAAACTCTTTACGAGAAGAAATAACGCATAGTACAAAATTAGCTTGTATCTCCAAAACTACACGTTGTATCTCGAAAAGAATTGTTGTGGCGTGTACGTCTTAACATGTAGCATCTAAAGAGAACCAAAAGGAGAATTTTCTTTCGTCAAAATTTTTCAGAAAATCACGTTTTAAGGAAATCCCGCATCGTGCGAAATTATCTTGTTTTTCCTAAACAACACGTTGTAAGTCGAAAAGCTTTCATGTTGCGTGTATGTCTAAGTGTGTAGCCTCAAAAGAGAAGGCACAGGACAGTTTTCTCTCGAAAGGATATGTAAGAATACCACTTCATAAGGAAATACAGTTTTGCAGAGTAAAGACATATACGTACGCATTGGAAACTCTTTACGAGAAGAAATAACGCATAGTACAAAATTAGCTTGTATCTCCAAAACTACACGTTGTATCTCGAAAAGAATTGTTGTGGCGTGTACGTCTTAACATGTAGCATCTAAAGAGAACCAAAAGGAGAATTTTCTTTCGTCAAAATTTTTCAGAAAATCACGTTTTAAGGAAATCCCGCATCGTGCGAAATTATCTTGTTTTTCCTAAACAACACGTTGTAAGTCGAAAAGCTTTCATGTTGCGTGTATGTCTAAGTGTGTAGCCTCAAAAGAGAAGGCACAGGACAGTTTTCTCTCGAAAGGATATGTAAGAATACCACTTCATAAGGAAATACAGTTTTGCAGAGTAAAGACATATACGTACGCATTGGAAACTCTTTACGAGAAGAAATAACGCATAGTACAAAATTAGCTTGTATCTCCAAAACTACACGTTGTATCTCGAAAAGAATTGCTGTGGCGTGTACGTCTTAACATGTAGCATCTAAAGAGAACCAAAAGGAGAATTTTCTTTCGTCAAAATTTTTCAGAAAATCACGTTTTAAGGAAATCCCGCATCGTGCGAAATTATCTTGTTTTTCCTAAACAACACGTTGTAAGTCGAAAAGCTTTCATGTTGCGTGTATGTCTAAGTGTGTAGCCTCAAAAGAGAAGGCACAGGACAGTTTTCTCTCGAAAGGATATGTAAGAATACCACTTCATAAGGAAATACAGTTTTGCAGAGTAAAGACATATACGTACGCATTGGAAACTCTTTACGAGAAGAAATAACGCATAGTACAAAATTAGCTTGTATCTCCAAAACTACACGTTGTATCTCGAAAAGAATTGTTGTGGCGTGTACGTCTTAACATGTAGCATCTAAAGAGAACCAAAAGGAGAATTTTCTTTCGTCAAAATTTTTCAGAAAATCACGTTTTAAGGAAATCCCGCATCGTGCGAAATTATCTTGTTTTTCCTAAACAACACGTTGTAAGTCGAAAAGCTTTCATGTTGCGTGTATGTCTAAGTGTGTAGCCTCAAAAGAGAAGGCACAGGACAGTTTTCTCTCGAAAGGATATGTAAGAATACCACTTCATAAGGAAATACAGTTTTGCAGAGTAAAGACATATACGTACGCATTGGAAACTCTTTACGAGAAGAAATAACGCATAGTACAAAATTAGCTTGTATCTCCAAAACTACACGTTGTATCTCGAAAAGAATTGTTGTGGCGTGTACGTCTTAACATGTAGCATCTAAAGAGAACCAAAAGGAGAATTTTCTTTCGTCAAAATTTTTCAGAAAATCACGTTTTAAGGAAATCCCGCATCGTGCGAAATTATCTTGTTTTTCCTAAACAACACGTTGTAAGTCGAAAAGCTTTCATGTTGCGTGTATGTCTAAGTGTGTAGCCTCAAAAGAGAAGGCACAGGACAGTTTTCTCTCGAAAGGATATGTAAGAATACCACTTCATAAGGAAATACAGTTTTGCAGAGTAAAGACATATACGTACGCATTGGAAACTCTTTACGAGAAGAAATAACGCATAGTACAAAATTAGCTTGTATCTCCAAAACTACACGTTGTATCTCGAAAAGAATTGTTGTGGCGTCTACGTCTTAACATGTAGCATCTAAAGAGAACCAAAAGGAGAATTTTCTTTCGTCAAAATTTTTCAGAAAATCACGTTTTAAGGAAATCCCGCATCGTGCGAAATTATCTTGTTTTTCCTAAACAACACGTTGTAAGTCGAAAAGCTTTCATGTTGCGTGTATGTCTAAGTGTGTAGCCTCAAAAGAGAAGGCACAGGACAGTTTTCTCTCGAAAGGATATGTAAGAATACCACTTCATAAGGAAATACAGTTTTGCAGAGTAAAGACATATACGTACGCATTGGAAACTCTTTACGAGAAGAAATAACGCATAGTACAAAATTAGCTTGTATCTCCAAAACTACACGTTGTATCTCGAAAGGAATTGTTGTGGCGTGTACGTCTTAACATGTAGCATCTAAAGAGAACCAAAAGGAGAATTTTCTTTCGTCAAAATTTTTCAGAAAATCACGTTTTAAGGAAATCCCGCATCGTGCGAAATTATCTTGTTTTTCCTAAACAACACGTTGTAAGTCGAAAAGCTTTCATGTTGCGTGTATGTCTAAGTGTGTAGCCTCAAAAGAGAAGGCACAGGACAGTTTTCTCTCGAAAGGATATGTAAGAATACCACTTCATAAGGAAATACAGTTTTGCAGAGTAAAGACATATACGTACGCATTGGAAACTCTTTACGAGAAGAAATAACGCATAGTACAAAATTAGCTTGTATCTCCAAAACTACACGTTGTATCTCGAAAAGAATTGCTGTGGCGTGTACGTCTTAACATGTAGCATCTAAAGAGAACCAAAAGGAGAATTTTCTTTCGTCAAAATTTTTCAGAAAATCACGTTTTAAGGAAATCCCGCATCGTGCGAAATTATCTTGTTTTTCCTAAACAACACGTTGTAAGTCGAAAAGCTTTCATGTTGCGTGTATGTCTAAGTGTGTAGCCTCAAAAGAGAAGGCACAGGACAGTTTTCACTCGAAAGGATATGTAAGAATACCACTTCATAAGGAAATACAGTTTTGCAGAGTAAAGACATATACGTACGCATTGGAAACTCTTTACGAGAAGAAATAACGCATAGTACAAAATTAGCTTGTATCTCCAAAACTACACGTTGTATCTCGAAAAGAATTGTTGTGGCGTGTACGTCTTAACATGTAGCATCTAAAGAGAACCAAAAGGAGAATTTTCTTTCGTCAAAATTTTTCAGAAAATCACGTTTTAAGGAAATCCCGCATCGTGCGAAATTATCTTGTTTTTCCTAAACAACACGTTGTAAGTCGAAAAGCTTTCATGTTGCGTGTATGTCTAAGTGTGTAGCCTCAAAAGAGAAGGCACAGGACAGTTTTCTCTCGAAAGGATATGTAAGAATACCACTTCATAAGGAAATACAGTTTTGCAGAGTAAAGACATATACGTACGCATTGGAAACTCTTTACGAGAAGAAATAACGCATAGTACAAAATTAGCTTGTATCTCCAAAACTACACGTTGTATCTCGAAAAGAATTGTTGTGGCGTGTACGTCTTAACATGTAGCATCTAAAGAGAACCAAAAGGAGAATTTTCTTTCGTCAAAATTTTTCAGAAAATCACGTTTTAAGGAAATCCCGCATCGTGCGAAATTATCTTGTTTTTCCTAAACAACACGTTGTAAGTCGAAAAGCTTTCATGTTGCGTGTATGTCTAAGTGTGTAGCCTCAAAAGAGAAGGCACAGGACAGTTTTCTCTCGAAAGGATATGTAAGAATACCACTTCATAAGGAAATACAGTTTTGCAGAGTAAAGACATATACGTACGCATTGGAAACTCTTTACGAGAAGAAATAACGCATAGTACAAAATTAGCTTGTATCTCCAAAACTACACGTTGTATCTCGAAAAGAATTGTTGTGGCGTGTACGTCTTAACATGTAGCATCTAAAGAGAACCAAAAGGAGAATTTTCTTTCGTCAAAATTTTTCAGAAAATCACGTTTTAAGGAAATCCCGCATCGTGCGAAATTATCTTGTTTTTCCTAAACAACACGTTGTAAGTCGAAAAGCTTTCATGTTGCGTGTATGTCTAAGTGTGTAGCCTCAAAAGAGAAGGCACAGGACAGTTTTCTCTCGAAAGGATATATAAGAATACCACGTCATAAGGAAATACAGTTTTGCAGAGTAAAGACATATACGTACGCATTGGAAACTCTTTACGAGAAGAAATAACGCATAGTACAAAATTAGCTTGTATCTCCAAAACTACACGTTGTATCTCGAAAAGAATTGTTGTGGCGTGTACGTCTTAACATGTAGCATCTAAAGAGAACCAAAAGGAGAATTTTCTTTCGTCAAAATTTTTCAGAAAATCACGTTTTAAGGAAATCCCGCATCGTGCGAAATTATCTTGTTTTTCCTAAACAACACGTTGTAAGTCGAAAAGCTTTCATGTTGCGTGTATGTCTAAGTGTGTAGCCTCAAAAGAGAAGGCACAGGACAGTTTTCTCTCGAAAGGATATGTAAGAATACCACTTCATAAGGAAATACAGTTTTGCAGAGTAAAGACATATACGTACGCATTGGAAACTCCTTACGAGAAGAAATAACGCATAGTACAAAATTAGCTTGTATCTCCAAAACTACACGTTGTATCTCGAAAAGAATTGTTGTGGTGTGTACGTCTTTACATGTAGCATCTAAAGAGAACCAAAAGAAGAATTTTCTTTCGTCAAAATTTTTCAGAAAATCACGTTTTAAGGAAATCCCGCATCGTGCGAAATTATCTTGTTTTTCCTAAACAACACGTTGTAAGTCGAAAAGCTTTCATGTTGCGTGTATGTCTAAGTGTGTAGCCTCAAAAGAGAAGGCACAGGACAGTTTTCTCTCGAAAGGATATGTAAGAATACCACTTCATAAGGAAATACAGTTTTGCAGAGTAAAGACATATACGTACGCATTGGAAACTCTTTACGAGAAGAAATAACGCATAGTACAAAATTAGCTTGTATCTCCAAAACTACACGTTGTATCTCGAAAAGAATTGTTGTGGCGTGTACGTCTTAACATGTAGCATCTAAAGAGAACCAAAAGGAGAATTTTCTTTCGTCAAAATTTTTCAGAAAATCACGTTTTAAGGAAATCCCGCATCGTGCGAAATTATCTTGTTTTTCCTAAACAACACGTTGTAAGTCGAAAAGCTTTCATGTTGCGTGTATGTCTAAGTGTGTAGCCTCAAAAGAGAAGGCACAGGACAGTTTTCTCTCGAAAGGATATGTAAGAATACCACTTCATAAGGAAATACAGTTTTGCAGAGTAAAGACATATACGTACGCATTGGAAACTCTTTACGAGAAGAAATAACGCATAGTACAAAATTAGCTTGTATCTCCAAAACTACACGTTGTATCTCGAAAAGAATTGTTGTGGCGTGTACGTCTTAACATGTAGCATCTAAAGAGAACCAAAAGAGAATTTTCTTTCGTCAAAATTTTTCAGAAAATCACGTTTTAAGGAAATCCCGCATCGTGCGAAATTATCTTGTTTTTCCTAAACAACACGTTGTAAGTCGAAAAGCTTTCATGTTGCGTATATGTCTAAGTGTGTAGCCTCAAAAGAGAAGGCACAGGACAGTTTTCTCTCGAAAGGACATGTAAGAATACCACTTCATAAGGAAATACAGTTTTGCAGAGTAAAGACATATACGTACGCATTGGAAACTCTTTACGAGAAGAAATAACGCATAGTACAAAATTAGCTTGTATCTCCAAAACTACACGTTGTATCTCGAAAAGAATTGTTGTGGCGTGTACGTCTTAACATGTAGCATCTAAAGAGAACCAAAAGGAGAATTTTCTTTCGTCAAAATTTTTCAGAAAATCACGTTATAAGGAAATCCCGCATCGTGCGAAATTATCTTGTTTTTCCTAAACAACACGTTGTAAGTCGAAAAGCTTTCATGTTGCGTGTATGTCTAAGTGTGTAGCCTCAAAAGAGAAGGCACAGGACAGTTTTCTCTCGAAAGGATATGTAAGAATACCACTTCATAAGGAAATACAGTTTTGCAGAGTAAAGACATATACGTACGCATTGGAAACTCTTTACGAGAAGAAATAACGCATAGTACAAAATTAGCTTGTATCTCCAAAACTACACGTTGTATCTCGAAAAGAATTGTTGTGGCGTGTACGTCTTAACATGTAGCATCTAAAGAGAACCAAAAGGAGAATTTTCTTTCGTCAACATTTTTCAGAAAATCACGTTTTAAGGAAATCCCGCATCGTGCGAAATTATCTTGTTTTTCCTAAACAACACGTTGTAAGTCGAAAAGCTTTCATGTTGCGTGTATGTCTAAGTGTGTAGCCTCAAAAGAGAAGGCACAGGACAGTTTTCTCTCGAAAGGATATGTAAGAATACCACTTCATAAGGAAATACAGTTTTGCAGAGTAAAGACATATACGTACGCATTGGAAACTCTTTACGAGAAGAAATAACGCATAGTACAAAATTAGCTTGTATCTCCAAAACTACACGTTGTATCTCGAAAAGAATTGTTGTGGCGTGTACGTCTTAACATGTAGCATCTAAAGAGAACCAAAAGGAGAATTTTCTTTCGTCAAAATTTTTCAGAAAATCACGTTTTAAGGAAATCCCGCATCGTGCGAAATTATCTTGTTTTTCCTAAACAACACGTTGTAAGTCGAAAAGCTTTCATGTTGCGTGTATGTCTAAGTGTGTAGCCTCAAAAGAGAAGGCACAGGACAGTTTTCTCTCGAAAGGATATGTAAGAATACCACTTCATAAGGAAATACAGTTTTGCAGAGTAAAGACATATACGTACGCATTGGAAACTCTTTACGAGAAGAAATAACGCATAGTACAAAATTAGCTTGTATCTCCAAAACTACACGTTGTATCTCGAAAAGAATTGTTGTGGCGTGTACGTCTTAACATGTAGCATCTAAAGAGAACCAAAAGGAGAATTTTCTTTCGTCAAAATTTTTCAGAAAATCACGTTTTAAGGAAATCCCGCATCGTGCGAAATTATCTTGTTTTTCCTAAACAACACGTTGTAAGTCGAAAAGCTTTCATGTTGCGTGTATGTCTAAGTGTGTAGCCTCAAAAGAGAAGGCACAGGACAGTTTTCTCTCGAAAGGATATGTAAGAATACCACTTCATAAGGAAATACAGTTTTGCAGAGTAAAGACATATACGTACGCATTGGAAACTCTTTACGAGAAGAAATAACGCATAGTACAAAATTAGCTTGTATCTCCAAAACTACACGTTGTATCTCGAAAAGAATTGTTGTGGCGTGTACGTCTTAACATGTAGCATCTAAAGAGAACCAAAAGGAGAATTTTCTTTCGTCAAAATTTTTCAGAAAATCACGTTTTAAGGAAATCCCGCATCGTGCGAAATTATCTTGTTTTTCCTAAACAACACGTTGTAAGTCGAAAAGCTTTCATGTTGCGTGTATGTCTAAGTGTGTAGCCTCAAAAGAGAAGGCACAGGACAGTTTTCTCTCGAAAGGATATATAAGAATACCACGTCATAAGGAAATACAGTTTTGCAGAGTAAAGACATATACGTACGCATTGGAAACTCTTTACGAGAAGAAATAACGCATAGTACAAAATTAGCTTGTATCTCCAAAACTACACGTTGTATCTCGAAAAGAATTGTTGTGGCGTGTACGTCTTAACCTGTAGCATCTAAAGAGAACCAAAAGGAGAATTTTCTTTCGTCAAAATTTTTCAGAAAATCACGTTTTAAGGAAATCCCGCATCGTGCGAAATTATCTTGTTTTTCCTAAACAACACGTTGTAAGTCGAAAAGCTTTCATGTTGCGTGTATGTCTAAGTGTGTAGCCTCAAAAGAGAAGGCACAGGACAGTTTTCTCTCGAAAGGATATGTAAGAATACCACTTCATAAGGAAATACAGTTTTGCAGAGTAAAGACATATACGTACGCATTGGAAACTCCTTACGAGAAGAAATAACGCATAGTACAAAATTAGCTTGTATCTCCAAAACTACACGTTGTATCTCGAAAAGAATTGTTGTGGTGTGTACGTCTTTACATGTAGCATCTAAAGAGAACCAAAAGAAGAATTTTCTTTCGTCAAAATTTTTCAGAAAATCACGTTTTAAGGAAATCCCGCATCGTGCGAAATTATCTTGTTTTTCCTAAACAACACGTTGTAAGTCGAAAAGCTTTCATGTTGCGTGTATGTCTAAGTGTGTAGCCTCAAAAGAGAAGGCACAGGACAGTTTTCTCTCGAAAGGATATGTAAGAATACCACTTCATAAGGAAATACAGTTTTGCAGAGTAAAGACATATACGTACGCATTGGAAACTCTTTACGAGAAGAAATAACGCATAGTACAAAATTAGCTTGTATCTCCAAAACTACACGTTGTATCTCGAAAAGAATTGTTGTGGCGTGTACGTCTTAACATGTAGCATCTAAAGAGAACCAAAAGGAGAATTTTCTTTCGTCAAAATTTTTCAGAAAATCACGTTTTAAGGAAATCCCGCATCGTGCGAAATTATCTTGTTTTTCCTAAACAACACGTTGTAAGTCGAAAAGCTTTCATGTTGCGTGTATGTCTAAGTGTGTAGCCTCAAAAGAGAAGGCACAGGACAGTTTTCTCTCGAAAGGATATGTAAGAATACCACTTCATAAGGAAATACAGTTTTGCAGAGTAAAGACATATACGTACGCATTGGAAACTCTTTACGAGAAGAAATAACGCATAGTACAAAATTAGCTTGTATCTCCAAAACTACACGTTGTATCTCGAAAAGAATTGTTGTGGCGTGTACGTCTTAACATGTAGCATCTAAAGAGAACCAAAAGAGAATTTTCTTTCGTCAAAATTTTTCAGAAAATCACGTTTTAAGGAAATCCCGCATCGTGCGAAATTATCTTGTTTTTCCTAAACAACACGTTGTAAGTCGAAAAGCTTTCATGTTGCGTATATGTCTAAGTGTGTAGCCTCAAAAGAGAAGGCACAGGACAGTTTTCTCTCGAAAGGACATGTAAGAATACCACTTCATAAGGAAATACAGTTTTGCAGAGTAAAGACATATACGTACGCATTGGAAACTCTTTACGAGAAGAAATAACGCATAGTACAAAATTAGCTTGTATCTCCAAAACTACACGTTGTATCTCGAAAAGAATTGTTGTGGCGTGTACGTCTTAACATGTAGCATCTAAAGAGAACCAAAAGGAGAATTTTCTTTCGTCAAAATTTTTCAGAAAATCACGTTATAAGGAAATCCCGCATCGTGCGAAATTATCTTGTTTTTCCTAAACAACACGTTGTAAGTCGAAAAGCTTTCATGTTGCGTGTATGTCTAAGTGTGTAGCCTCAAAAGAGAAGGCACAGGACAGTTTTCTCTCGAAAGGATATGTAAGAATACCACTTCATAAGGAAATACAGTTTTGCAGAGTAAAGACATATACGTACGCATTGGAAACTCTTTACGAGAAGAAATAACGCATAGTACAAAATTAGCTTGTATCTCCAAAACTACACGTTGTATCTCGAAAAGAATTGTTGTGGCGTGTACGTCTTAACATGTAGCATCTAAAGAGAACCAAAAGGAGAATTTTCTTTCGTCAACATTTTTCAGAAAATCACGTTTTAAGGAAATCCCGCATCGTGCGAAATTATCTTGTTTTTCCTAAACAACACGTTGTAAGTCGAAAAGCTTTCATGTTGCGTGTATGTCTAAGTGTGTAGCCTCAAAAGAGAAGGCACAGGACAGTTTTCTCTCGAAAGGATATGTAAGAATACCACTTCATAAGGAAATACAGTTTTGCAGAGTAAAGACATATACGTACGCATTGGAAACTCTTTACGAGAAGAAATAACGCATAGTACAAAATTAGCTTGTATCTCCAAAACTACACGTTGTATCTCGAAAAGAATTGTTGTGGCGTGTACGTCTTAACATGTAGCATCTAAAGAGAACCAAAAGGAGAATTTTCTTTCGTCAAAATTTTTCAGAAAATCACGTTTTAAGGAAATCCCGCATCGTGCGAAATTATCTTGTTTTTCCTAAACAACACGTTGTAAGTCGAAAAGCTTTCATGTTGCGTGTATGTCTAAGTGTGTAGCCTCAAAAGAGAAGGCACAGGACAGTTTTCTCTCGAAAGGATATGTAAGAATACCACTTCATAAGGAAATACAGTTTTGCAGAGTAAAGACATATACGTACGCATTGGAAACTCTTTACGAGAAGAAATAACGCATAGTACAAAATTAGCTTGTATCTCCAAAACTACACGTTGTATCTCGAAAAGAATTGTTGTGGCGTGTACGTCTTAACATGTAGCATCTAAAGAGAACCAAAAGGAGAATTTTCTTTCGTCAAAATTTTTCAGAAAATCACGTTTTAAGGAAATCCCGCATCGTGCGAAATTATCTTGTTTTTCCTAAACAACACGTTGTAAGTCGAAAAGCTTTCATGTTGCGTGTATGTCTAAGTGTGTAGCCTCAAAAGAGAAGGCACAGGACAGTTTTCTCTCGAAAGGATATGTAAGAATACCACTTCATAAGGAAATACAGTTTTGCAGAGTAAAGACATATACGTACGCATTGGAAACTCTTTACGAGAAGAAATAACGCATAGTACAAAATTAGCTTGTATCTCCAAAACTACACGTTGTATCTCGAAAAGAATTGTTGTGGCGTGTACGTCTTAACATGTAGCATCTAAAGAGAACCAAAAGGAGAATTTTCTTTCGTCAAAATTTTTCAGAAAATCACGTTTTAAGGAAATCCCGCATCGTGCGAAATTATCTTGTTTTTCCTAAACAACACGTTGTAAGTCGAAAAGCTTTCATGTTGCGTGTATGTCTAAGTGTGTAGCCTCAAAAGAGAAGGCACAGGACAGTTTTCTCTCGAAAGGATATGTAAGAATACCACTTCATAAGGAAATACAGTTTTGCAGAGTAAAGACATATACGTACGCATTGGAAACTCCTTACGAGAAGAAATAACGCATAGTACAAAATTAGCTTGTATCTCCAAAACTACACGTTGTATCTCGAAAAGAATTGTTGTGGTGTGTACGTCTTTACATGTAGCATCTAAAGAGAACCAAAAGAAGAATTTTCTTTCGTCAAAATTTTTCAGAAAATCACGTTTTAAGGAAATCCCGCATCGTGCGAAATTATCTTGTTTTTCCTAAACAACACGTTGTAAGTCGAAAAGCTTTCATGTTGCGTGTATGTCTAAGTGTGTAGCCTCAAAAGAGAAGGCACAGGACAGTTTTCTCTCGAAAGGATATGTAAGAATACCACTTCATAAGGAAATACAGTTTTGCAGAGTAAAGACATATACGTACGCATTGGAAACTCTTTACGAGAAGAAATAACGCATAGTACAAAATTAGCTTGTATCTCCAAAACTACACGTTGTATCTCGAAAAGAATTGTTGTGGCGTGTACGTCTTAACATGTAGCATCTAAAGAGAACCAAAAGGAGAATTTTCTTTCGTCAAAATTTTTCAGAAAATCACGTTTTAAGGAAATCCCGCATCGTGCGAAATTATCTTGTTTTTCCTAAACAACACGTTGTAAGTCGAAAAGCTTTCATGTTGCGTGTATGTCTAAGTGTGTAGCCTCAAAAGAGAAGGCACAGGACAGTTTTCTCTCGAAAGGATATGTAAGAATACCACTTCATAAGGAAATACAGTTTTGCAGAGTAAAGACATATACGTACGCATTGGAAACTCTTTACGAGAAGAAATAACGCATAGTACAAAATTAGCTTGTATCTCCAAAACTACACGTTGTATCTCGAAAAGAATTGTTGTGGCGTGTACGTCTTAACATGTAGCATCTAAAGAGAACCAAAAGAGAATTTTCTTTCGTCAAAATTTTTCAGAAAATCACGTTTTAAGGAAATCCCGCATCGTGCGAAATTATCTTGTTTTTCCTAAACAACACGTTGTAAGTCGAAAAGCTTTCATGTTGCGTATATGTCTAAGTGTGTAGCCTCAAAAGAGAAGGCACAGGACAGTTTTCTCTCGAAAGGACATGTAAGAATACCACTTCATAAGGAAATACAGTTTTGCAGAGTAAAGACATATACGTACGCATTGGAAACTCTTTACGAGAAGAAATAACGCATAGTACAAAATTAGCTTGTATCTCCAAAACTACACGTTGTATCTCGAAAAGAATTGTTGTGGCGTGTACGTCTTAACATGTAGCATCTAAAGAGAACCAAAAGGAGAATTTTCTTTCGTCAAAATTTTTCAGAAAATCACGTTATAAGGAAATCCCGCATCGTGCGAAATTATCTTGTTTTTCCTAAACAACACGTTGTAAGTCGAAAAGCTTTCATGTTGCGTGTATGTCTAAGTGTGTAGCCTCAAAAGAGAAGGCACAGGACAGTTTTCTCTCGAAAGGATATGTAAGAATACCACTTCATAAGGAAATACAGTTTTGCAGAGTAAAGACATATACGTACGCATTGGAAACTCTTTACGAGAAGAAATAACGCATAGTACAAAATTAGCTTGTATCTCCAAAACTACACGTTGTATCTCGAAAAGAATTGTTGTGGCGTGTACGTCTTAACATGTAGCATCTAAAGAGAACCAAAAGGAGAATTTTCTTTCGTCAACATTTTTCAGAAAATCACGTTTTAAGGAAATCCCGCATCGTGCGAAATTATCTTGTTTTTCCTAAACAACACGTTGTAAGTCGAAAAGCTTTCATGTTGCGTGTATGTCTAAGTGTGTAGCCTCAAAAGAGAAGGCACAGGACAGTTTTCTCTCGAAAGGATATGTAAGAATACCACTTCATAAGGAAATACAGTTTTGCAGAGTAAAGACATATACGTACGCATTGGAAACTCTTTACGAGAAGAAATAACGCATAGTACAAAATTAGCTTGTATCTCCAAAACTACACGTTGTATCTCGAAAAGAATTGTTGTGGCGTGTACGTCTTAACATGTAGCATCTAAAGAGAACCAAAAGGAGAATTTTCTTTCGTCAAAATTTTTCAGAAAATCACGTTTTAAGGAAATCCCGCATCGTGCGAAATTATCTTGTTTTTCCTAAACAACACGTTGTAAGTCGAAAAGCTTTCATGTTGCGTGTATGTCTAAGTGTGTAGCCTCAAAAGAGAAGGCACAGGACAGTTTTCTCTCGAAAGGATATGTAAGAATACCACTTCATAAGGAAATACAGTTTTGCAGAGTAAAGACATATACGTACGCATTGGAAACTCTTTACGAGAAGAAATAACGCATAGTACAAAATTAGCTTGTATCTCCAAAACTACACGTTGTATCTCGAAAAGAATTGTTGTGGCGTGTACGTCTTAACATGTAGCATCTAAAGAGAACCAAAAGGAGAATTTTCTTTCGTCAAAATTTTTCAGAAAATCACGTTTTAAGGAAATCCCGCATCGTGCGAAATTATCTTGTTTTTCCTAAACAACACGTTGTAAGTCGAAAAGCTTTCATGTTGCGTGTATGTCTAAGTGTGTAGCCTCAAAAGAGAAGGCACAGGACAGTTTTCTCTCGAAAGGATATGTAAGAATACCACTTCATAAGGAAATACAGTTTTGCAGAGTAAAGACATATACGTACGCATTGGAAACTCTTTACGAGAAGAAATAACGCATAGTACAAAATTAGCTTGTATCTCCAAAACTACACGTTGTATCTCGAAAAGAATTGTTGTGGCGTGTACGTCTTAACATGTAGCATCTAAAGAGAACCAAAAGGAGAATTTTCTTTCGTCAAAATTTTTCAGAAAATCACGTTTTAAGGAAATCCCGCATCGTGCGAAATTATCTTGTTTTTCCTAAACAACACGTTGTAAGTCGAAAAGCTTTCATGTTGCGTGTATGTCTAAGTGTGTAGCCTCAAAAGAGAAGGCACAGGACAGTTTTCTCTCGAAAGGATATATAAGAATACCACGTCATAAGGAAATACAGTTTTGCAGAGTAAAGACATATACGTACGCATTGGAAACTCTTTACGAGAAGAAATAACGCATAGTACAAAATTAGCTTGTATCTCCAAAACTACACGTTGTATCTCGAAAAGAATTGTTGTGGCGTGTACGTCTTAACCTGTAGCATCTAAAGAGAACCAAAAGGAGAATTTTCTTTCGTCAAAATTTTTCAGAAAATCACGTTTTAAGGAAATCCCGCATCGTGCGAAATTATCTTGTTTTTCCTAAACAACACGTTGTAAGTCGAAAAGCTTTCATGTTGCGTGTATGTCTAAGTGTGTAGCCTCAAAAGAGAAGGCACAGGACAGTTTTCTCTCGAAAGGATATGTAAGAATACCACTTCATAAGGAAATACAGTTTTGCAGAGTAAAGACATATACGTACGCATTGGAAACTCCTTACGAGAAGAAATAACGCATAGTACAAAATTAGCTTGTATCTCCAAAACTACACGTTGTATCTCGAAAAGAATTGTTGTGGTGTGTACGTCTTTACATGTAGCATCTAAAGAGAACCAAAAGAAGAATTTTCTTTCGTCAAAATTTTTCAGAAAATCACGTTTTAAGGAAATCCCGCATCGTGCGAAATTATCTTGTTTTTCCTAAACAACACGTTGTAAGTCGAAAAGCTTTCATGTTGCGTGTATGTCTAAGTGTGTAGCCTCAAAAGAGAAGGCACAGGACAGTTTTCTCTCGAAAGGATATGTAAGAATACCACTTCATAAGGAAATACAGTTTTGCAGAGTAAAGACATATACGTACGCATTGGAAACTCTTTACGAGAAGAAATAACGCATAGTACAAAATTAGCTTGTATCTCCAAAACTACACGTTGTATCTCGAAAAGAATTGTTGTGGCGTGTACGTCTTAACATGTAGCATCTAAAGAGAACCAAAAGGAGAATTTTCTTTCGTCAAAATTTTTCAGAAAATCACGTTTTAAGGAAATCCCGCATCGTGCGAAATTATCTTGTTTTTCCTAAACAACACGTTGTAAGTCGAAAAGCTTTCATGTTGCGTGTATGTCTAAGTGTGTAGCCTCAAAAGAGAAGGCACAGGACAGTTTTCTCTCGAAAGGATATGTAAGAATACCACTTCATAAGGAAATACAGTTTTGCAGAGTAAAGACATATACGTACGCATTGGAAACTCTTTACGAGAAGAAATAACGCATAGTACAAAATTAGCTTGTATCTCCAAAACTACACGTTGTATCTCGAAAAGAATTGTTGTGGCGTGTACGTCTTAACATGTAGCATCTAAAGAGAACCAAAAGAGAATTTTCTTTCGTCAAAATTTTTCAGAAAATCACGTTTTAAGGAAATCCCGCATCGTGCGAAATTATCTTGTTTTTCCTAAACAACACGTTGTAAGTCGAAAAGCTTTCATGTTGCGTATATGTCTAAGTGTGTAGCCTCAAAAGAGAAGGCACAGGACAGTTTTCTCTCGAAAGGACATGTAAGAATACCACTTCATAAGGAAATACAGTTTTGCAGAGTAAAGACATATACGTACGCATTGGAAACTCTTTACGAGAAGAAATAACGCATAGTACAAAATTAGCTTGTATCTCCAAAACTACACGTTGTATCTCGAAAAGAATTGTTGTGGCGTGTACGTCTTAACATGTAGCATCTAAAGAGAACCAAAAGGAGAATTTTCTTTCGTCAAAATTTTTCAGAAAATCACGTTATAAGGAAATCCCGCATCGTGCGAAATTATCTTGTTTTTCCTAAACAACACGTTGTAAGTCGAAAAGCTTTCATGTTGCGTGTATGTCTAAGTGTGTAGCCTCAAAAGAGAAGGCACAGGACAGTTTTCTCTCGAAAGGATATGTAAGAATACCACTTCATAAGGAAATACAGTTTTGCAGAGTAAAGACATATACGTACGCATTGGAAACTCTTTACGAGAAGAAATAACGCATAGTACAAAATTAGCTTGTATCTCCAAAACTACACGTTGTATCTCGAAAAGAATTGTTGTGGCGTGTACGTCTTAACATGTAGCATCTAAAGAGAACCAAAAGGAGAATTTTCTTTCGTCAACATTTTTCAGAAAATCACGTTTTAAGGAAATCCCGCATCGTGCGAAATTATCTTGTTTTTCCTAAACAACACGTTGTAAGTCGAAAAGCTTTCATGTTGCGTGTATGTCTAAGTGTGTAGCCTCAAAAGAGAAGGCACAGGACAGTTTTCTCTCGAAAGGATATGTAAGAATACCACTTCATAAGGAAATACAGTTTTGCAGAGTAAAGACATATACGTACGCATTGGAAACTCTTTACGAGAAGAAATAACGCATAGTACAAAATTAGCTTGTATCTCCAAAACTACACGTTGTATCTCGAAAAGAATTGTTGTGGCGTGTACGTCTTAACATGTAGCATCTAAAGAGAACCAAAAGGAGAATTTTCTTTCGTCAAAATTTTTCAGAAAATCACGTTTTAAGGAAATCCCGCATCGTGCGAAATTATCTTGTTTTTCCTAAACAACACGTTGTAAGTCGAAAAGCTTTCATGTTGCGTGTATGTCTAAGTGTGTAGCCTCAAAAGAGAAGGCACAGGACAGTTTTCTCTCGAAAGGATATGTAAGAATACCACTTCATAAGGAAATACAGTTTTGCAGAGTAAAGACATATACGTACGCATTGGAAACTCTTTACGAGAAGAAATAACGCATAGTACAAAATTAGCTTGTATCTCCAAAACTACACGTTGTATCTCGAAAAGAATTGTTGTGGCGTGTACGTCTTAACATGTAGCATCTAAAGAGAACCAAAAGGAGAATTTTCTTTCGTCAAAATTTTTCAGAAAATCACGTTTTAAGGAAATCCCGCATCGTGCGAAATTATCTTGTTTTTCCTAAACAACACGTTGTAAGTCGAAAAGCTTTCATGTTGCGTGTATGTCTAAGTGTGTAGCCTCAAAAGAGAAGGCACAGGACAGTTTTCTCTCGAAAGGATATGTAAGAATACCACTTCATAAGGAAATACAGTTTTGCAGAGTAAAGACATATACGTACGCATTGGAAACTCTTTACGAGAAGAAATAACGCATAGTACAAAATTAGCTTGTATCTCCAAAACTACACGTTGTATCTCGAAAAGAATTGTTGTGGCGTGTACGTCTTAACATGTAGCATCTAAAGAGAACCAAAAGGAGAATTTTCTTTCGTCAAAATTTTTCAGAAAATCACGTTTTAAGGAAATCCCGCATCGTGCGAAATTATCTTGTTTTTCCTAAACAACACGTTGTAAGTCGAAAAGCTTTCATGTTGCGTGTATGTCTAAGTGTGTAGCCTCAAAAGAGAAGGCACAGGACAGTTTTCTCTCGAAAGGATATGTAAGAATACCACTTCATAAGGAAATACAGTTTTGCAGAGTAAAGACATATACGTACGCATTGGAAACTCTTTACGAGAAGAAATAACGCATAGTACAAAATTAGCTTGTATCTCCAAAACTACACGTTGTATCTCGAAAAGAATTGTTGTGGCGTGTACGTCTTAACATGTAGCATCTAAAGAGAACCAAAAGGAGAATTTTCTTTCGTCAAAATTTTTCAGAAAATCACGTTTTAAGGAAATCCCGCATCGTGCGAAATTATCTTGTTTTTCCTAAACAACACGTTGTAAGTCGAAAAGCTTTCATGTTGCGTGTATGTCTAAGTGTGTAGCCTCAAAAGAGAAGGCACAGGACAGTTTTCTCTCGAAAGGATATGTAAGAATACCACTTCATAAGGAAATACAGTTTTGCAGAGTAAAGACATATACGTACGCATTGGAAACTCTTTACGAGAAGAAATAACGCATAGTACAAAATTAGCTTGTATCTCCAAAACTACACGTTGTATCTCGAAAAGAATTGTTGTGGCGTGTACGTCTTAACATGTAGCATCTAAAGAGAACCAAAAGGAGAATTTTCTTTCGTCAAAATTTTTCAGAAAATCACGTTTTAAGGAAATCCCGCATCGTGCGAAATTATCTTGTTTTTCCTAAACAACACGTTGTAAGTCGAAAAGCTTTCATGTTGCGTGTATGTCTAAGTGTGTAGCCTCAAAAGAGAAGGCACAGGACAGTTTTCTCTCGAAAGGATATGTAAGAATACCACTTCATAAGGAAATACAGTTTTGCAGAGTAAAGACATATACGTACGCATTGGAAACTCTTTACGAGAAGAAATAACGCATAGTACAAAATTAGCTTGTATCTCCAAAACTACACGTTGTATCTCGAAAAGAATTGTTGTGGCGTGTACGTCTTAACATGTAGCATCTAAAGAGAACCAAAAGGAGAATTTTCTTTCGTCAAAATTTTTCAGAAAATCACGTTTTAAGGAAATCCCGCATCGTGCGAAATTATCTTGTTTTTCCTAAACAACACGTTGTAAGTCGAAAAGCTTTCATGTTGCGTGTATGTCTAAGTGTGTAGCCTCAAAAGAGAAGGCACAGGACAGTTTTCTCTCGAAAGGATATGTAAGAATACCACTTCATAAGGAAATACAGTTTTGCAGAGTAAAGACATATACGTACGCATTGGAAACTCTTTACGAGAAGAAATAACGCATAGTACAAAATTAGCTTGTATCTCCAAAACTACACGTTGTATCTCGAAAAGAATTGTTGTGGCGTGTACGTCTTAACATGTAGCATCTAAAGAGAACCAAAAGGAGAATTTTCTTTCGTCAAAATTTTTCAGAAAATCACGTTTTAAGGAAATCCCGCATCGTGCGAAATTATCTTGTTTTTCCTAAACAACACGTTGTAAGTCGAAAAGCTTTCATGTTGCGTGTATGTCTAAGTGTGTAGCCTCAAAAGAGAAGGCACAGGACAGTTTTCTCTCGAAAGGATATGTAAGAATACCACTTCATAAGGAAATACAGTTTTGCAGAGTAAAGACATATACGTACGCATTGGAAACTCTTTACGAGAAGAAATAACGCATAGTACAAAATTAGCTTGTATCTCCAAAACTACACGTTGTATCTCGAAAAGAATTGTTGTGGCGTGTACGTCTTAACATGTAGCATCTAAAGAGAACCAAAAGGAGAATTTTCTTTCGTCAAAATTTTTCAGAAAATCACGTTTTAAGGAAATCCCGCATCGTGCGAAATTATCTTGTTTTTCCTAAACAACACGTTGTAAGTCGAAAAGCTTTCATGTTGCGTGTATGTCTAAGTGTGTAGCCTCAAAAGAGAAGGCACAGGACAGTTTTCTCTCGAAAGGATATGTAAGAATACCACTTCATAAGGAAATACAGTTTTGCAGAGTAAAGACATATACGTACGCATTGGAAACTCTTTACGAGAAGAAATAACGCATAGTACAAAATTAGCTTGTATCTCCAAAACTACACGTTGTATCTCGAAAAGAATTGTTGTGGCGTGTACGTCTTAACATGTAGCATCTAAAGAGAACCAAAAGAGAATTTTCTTTCGTCAAAATTTTTCAGAAAATCACGTTTTAAGGAAATCCCGCATCGTGCGAAATTATCTTGTTTTTCCTAAACAACACGTTGTAAGTCGAAAAGCTTTCATGTTGCGTATATGTCTAAGTGTGTAGCCTCAAAAGAGAAGGCACAGGACAGTTTTCTCTCGAAAGGACATGTAAGAATACCACTTCATAAGGAAATACAGTTTTGCAGAGTAAAGACATATATGTACGCATTGGAAACTCTTTACGAGAAGAAATAACGCATCGTACAAAATTAGCTTGTATCTCCAAAACTACACGTTGTATCTCGAAAAGAATTGTTGTGGCGTGTACGTCTTAACATGTAGCATCTAAAGAGAACCAAAAGGAGAATTTTCTTTCGTCAAAATTTTTCAGAAAATCACGTTTTAAGGAAATCCCGCATCGTGCGAAATTATCTTGTTTTTCCTAAACAACACGTTGTAAGTCGAAAAGCTTTCATGTTGCGTATATGTCTAAGTGTGTAGCCTCAAAAGAGAAGGCACAGGACAGTTTTCTCTCGAAAGGACATGTAAGAATACCACTTCATAAGGAAATACAGTTTTGCAGAGTAAAGACATATATGTACGCATTGGAAACTCTTTACGAGAAGAAATAACGCATCGTACAAAATTAGCTTGTATCTCCAAAACTACACGTTGTATCTCGAAAAGAATTGTTGTGGCGTGTACGTCTTAACATGTAGCATCTAAAGAGAACCAAAAGGAGAATTTTCTTTCGTCAAAATTTTTCAGAAAATCACGTTATAAGGAAATCCCGCATCGTGCGAAATTATCTTGTTTTTCCTAAACAACACGTTGTAAGTCGAAAAGCTTTCATGTTGCGTGTATGTCTAAGTGTGTAGCCTCAAAAGAGAAGGCACAGGACAGTTTTCTCTCGAAAGGATATGTAAGAATACCACTTCATAAGGAAATACAGTTTTGCAGAGTAAAGACATATACGTACGCATTGGAAACTCTTTACGAGAAGAAATAACGCATAGTACAAAATTAGCTTGTATCTCCAAAACTACACGTTGTATCTCGAAAAGAATTGTTGTGGCGTGTACGTCTTAACATGTAGCATCTAAAGAGAACCAAAAGGAGAATTTTCTTTCGTCAAAATTTTTCAGAAAATCACGTTTTAAGGAAATCCCGCATCGTGCGAAATTATCTTGTTTTTCCTAAACAACACGTTGTAAGTTGAAAAGCTTTCATGTTGCGTATATGTCTAAGTGTATAGCCTCAAAAGAGAAGGCACAGGACAGTTTTCTCTCGAAAGGATATGTAAGAATACCACTTCATAAGGAAATACAGTTTTGCAGCGTAAAGACATATAGGTACGCATTGGAAACTCTACGAGAAGAAATAACGCATAGTACAAAATTAGCTTGTATCTCCAAAACTACACGTTGTATCTCGAAAAGAATTGTTGTGGCGTGTACGTCTTAACATGTAGCATCTAAAGAGAACCAAAAGGAGAATTTTCTTTCGTCAACATTTTTCAGAAAATCACGTTTTAAGGAAATCCCGCATCGTGCGAAATTATCTTGTTTTTCCTAAACAACACGTTGTAAGTCGAAAAGCTTTCATGTTGCGTGTATGTCTAAGTGTGTAGCCTCAAAAGAGAAGGCACAGGACAGTTTTCTCTCGAAAGGATATGTAAGAATACCACTTCATAAGGAAATACAGTTTTGCAGAGTAAAGACATATACGTACGCATTGGAAACTCTTTACGAGAAGAAATAACGCATAGTACAAAATTAGCTTGTATCTCCAAAACTACACGTTGTATCTCGAAAAGAATTGTTGTGGCGTGTACGTCTTAACATGTAGCATCTAAAGAGAACCAAAAGGAGAATTTTCTTTCGTCAAAATTTTTCAGAAAATCACGTTTTAAGGAAATCCCGCATCGTGCGAAATTATCTTGTTTTTCCTAAACAACACGTTGTAAGTCGAAAAGCTTTCATGTTGCGTGTATGTCTAAGTGTGTAGCCTCAAAAGAGAAGGCACAGGACAGTTTTCTCTCGAAAGGATATGTAAGAATACCACTTCATAAGGAAATACAGTTTTGCAGAGTAAAGACATATACGTACGCATTGGAAACTCTTTACGAGAAGAAATAACGCATAGTACAAAATTAGCTTGTATCTCCAAAACTACACGTTGTATCTCGAAAAGAATTGTTGTGGCGTGTACGTCTTAACATGTAGCATCTAAAGAGAACCAAAAGGAGAATTTTCTTTCGTCAAAATTTTTCAGAAAATCACGTTTTAAGGAAATCCCGCATCGTGCGAAATTATCTTGTTTTTCCTAAACAACACGTTGTAAGTCGAAAAGCTTTCATGTTGCGTGTATGTCTAAGTGTGTAGCCTCAAAAGAGAAGGCACAGGACAGTTTTCTCTCGAAAGGATATGTAAGAATACCACTTCATAAGGAAATACAGTTTTGCAGAGTAAAGACATATACGTACGCATTGGAAACTCTTTACGAGAAGAAATAACGCATAGTACAAAATTAGCTTGTATCTCCAAAACTACACGTTGTATCTCGAAAAGAATTGTTGTGGCGTGTACGTCTTAACATGTAGCATCTAAAGAGAACCAAAAGGAGAATTTTCTTTCGTCAAAATTTTTCAGAAAATCACGTTTTAAGGAAATCCCGCATCGTGCGAAATTATCTTGTTTTTCCTAAACAACACGTTGTAAGTCGAAAAGCTTTCATGTTGCGTGTATGTCTAAGTGTGTAGCCTCAAAAGAGAAGGCACAGGACAGTTTTCTCTCGAAAGGATATGTAAGAATACCACTTCATAAGGAAATACAGTTTTGCAGAGTAAAGACATATACGTACGCATTGGAAACTCTTTACGAGAAGAAATAACGCATAGTACAAAATTAGCTTGTATCTCCAAAACTACACGTTGTATCTCGAAAAGAATTGTTGTGGCGTGTACGTCTTAACATGTAGCATCTAAAGAGAACCAAAAGGAGAATTTTCTTTCGTCAAAATTTTTCAGAAAATCACGTTTTAAGGAAATCCCGCATCGTGCGAAATTATCTTGTTTTTCCTAAACAACACGTTGTAAGTCGAAAAGCTTTCATGTTGCGTGTATGTCTAAGTGTGTAGCCTCAAAAGAGAAGGCACAGGACAGTTTTCTCTCGAAAGGATATGTAAGAATACCACTTCATAAGGAAATACAGTTTTGCAGAGTAAAGACATATACGTACGCATTGGAAACTCTTTACGAGAAGAAATAACGCATAGTACAAAATTAGCTTGTATCTCCAAAACTACACGTTGTATCTCGAAAAGAATTGTTGTGGCGTGTACGTCTTAACATGTAGCATCTAAAGAGAACCAAAAGGAGAATTTTCTTTCGTCAAAATTTTTCAGAAAATCACGTTTTAAGGAAATCCCGCATCGTGCGAAATTATCTTGTTTTTCCTAAACAACACGTTGTAAGTCGAAAAGCTTTCATGTTGCGTGTATGTCTAAGTGTGTAGCCTCAAAAGAGAAGGCACAGGACAGTTTTCTCTCGAAAGGATATGTAAGAATACCACTTCATAAGGAAATACAGTTTTGCAGAGTAAAGACATATACGTACGCATTGGAAACTCTTTACGAGAAGAAATAACGCATAGTACAAAATTAGCTTGTATCTCCAAAACTACACGTTGTATCTCGAAAAGAATTGTTGTGGCGTGTACGTCTTAACATGTAGCATCTAAAGAGAACCAAAAGGAGAATTTTCTTTCGTCAAAATTTTTCAGAAAATCACGTTTTAAGGAAATCCCGCATCGTGCGAAATTATCTTGTTTTTCCTAAACAACACGTTGTAAGTCGAAAAGCTTTCATGTTGCGTGTATGTCTAAGTGTGTAGCCTCAAAAGAGAAGGCACAGGACAGTTTTCTCTCGAAAGGATATGTAAGAATACCACTTCATAAGGAAATACAGTTTTGCAGAGTAAAGACATATACGTACGCATTGGAAACTCTTTACGAGAAGAAATAACGCATAGTACAAAATTAGCTTGTATCTCCAAAACTACACGTTGTATCTCGAAAAGAATTGTTGTGGCGTGTACGTCTTAACATGTAGCATCTAAAGAGAACCAAAAGAGAATTTTCTTTCGTCAAAATTTTTCAGAAAATCACGTTTTAAGGAAATCCCGCATCGTGCGAAATTATCTTGTTTTTCCTAAACAACACGTTGTAAGTCGAAAAGCTTTCATGTTGCGTATATGTCTAAGTGTGTAGCCTCAAAAGAGAAGGCACAGGACAGTTTTCTCTCGAAAGGACATGTAAGAATACCACTTCATAAGGAAATACAGTTTTGCAGAGTAAAGACATATATGTACGCATTGGAAACTCTTTACGAGAAGAAATAACGCATCGTACAAAATTAGCTTGTATCTCCAAAACTACACGTTGTATCTCGAAAAGAATTGTTGTGGCGTGTACGTCTTAACATGTAGCATCTAAAGAGAACCAAAAGGAGAATTTTCTTTCGTCAAAATTTTTCAGAAAATCACGTTTTAAGGAAATCCCGCATCGTGCGAAATTATCTTGTTTTTCCTAAACAACACGTTGTAAGTCGAAAAGCTTTCATGTTGCGTATATGTCTAAGTGTGTAGCCTCAAAAGAGAAGGCACAGGACAGTTTTCTCTCGAAAGGACATGTAAGAATACCACTTCATAAGGAAATACAGTTTTGCAGAGTAAAGACATATATGTACGCATTGGAAACTCTTTACGAGAAGAAATAACGCATCGTACAAAATTAGCTTGTATCTCCAAAACTACACGTTGTATCTCGAAAAGAATTGTTGTGGCGTGTACGTCTTAACATGTAGCATCTAAAGAGAACCAAAAGGAGAATTTTCTTTCGTCAAAATTTTTCAGAAAATCACGTTATAAGGAAATCCCGCATCGTGCGAAATTATCTTGTTTTTCCTAAACAACACGTTGTAAGTCGAAAAGCTTTCATGTTGCGTGTATGTCTAAGTGTGTAGCCTCAAAAGAGAAGGCACAGGACAGTTTTCTCTCGAAAGGATATGTAAGAATACCACTTCATAAGGAAATACAGTTTTGCAGAGTAAAGACATATACGTACGCATTGGAAACTCTTTACGAGAAGAAATAACGCATAGTACAAAATTAGCTTGTATCTCCAAAACTACACGTTGTATCTCGAAAAGAATTGTTGTGGCGTGTACGTCTTAACATGTAGCATCTAAAGAGAACCAAAAGGAGAATTTTCTTTCGTCAAAATTTTTCAGAAAATCACGTTTTAAGGAAATCCCGCATCGTGCGAAATTATCTTGTTTTTCCTAAACAACACGTTGTAAGTTGAAAAGCTTTCATGTTGCGTATATGTCTAAGTGTATAGCCTCAAAAGAGAAGGCACAGGACAGTTTTCTCTCGAAAGGATATGTAAGAATACCACTTCATAAGGAAATACAGTTTTGCAGCGTAAAGACATATAGGTACGCATTGGAAACTCTACGAGAAGAAATAACGCATAGTACAAAATTAGCTTGTATCTCCAAAACTACACGTTGTATCTCGAAAAGAATTGTTGTGGCGTGTACGTCTTAACATGTAGCATCTAAAGAGAACCAAAAGGAGAATTTTCTTTCGTCAACATTTTTCAGAAAATCACGTTTTAAGGAAATCCCGCATCGTGCGAAATTATCTTGTTTTTCCTAAACAACACGTTGTAAGTCGAAAAGCTTTCATGTTGCGTGTATGTCTAAGTGTGTAGCCTCAAAAGAGAAGGCACAGGACAGTTTTCTCTCGAAAGGATATGTAAGAATACCACTTCATAAGGAAATACAGTTTTGCAGAGTAAAGACATATACGTACGCATTGGAAACTCTTTACGAGAAGAAATAACGCATAGTACAAAATTAGCTTGTATCTCCAAAACTACACGTTGTATCTCGAAAAGAATTGTTGTGGCGTGTACGTCTTAACATGTAGCATCTAAAGAGAACCAAAAGGAGAATTTTCTTTCGTCAAAATTTTCAGAAAATCACGTTTTAAGGAAATCCCGCATCGTGCGAAATTATCTTGTTTTTCCTAAACAACACGTTGTAAGTCGAAAAGCTTTCATGTTGCGTGTATGTCTAAGTGTGTAGCCTCAAAAGAGAAGGCACAGGACAGTTTTCTCTCGAAAGGATATGTAAGAATACCACTTCATAAGGAAATACAGTTTTGCAGAGTAAAGACATATACGTACGCATTGGAAACTCTTTACGAGAAGAAATAACGCATAGTACAAAATTAGCTTGTATCTCCAAAACTACACGTTGTATCTCGAAAAGAATTGTTGTGGCGTGTACGTCTTAACATGTAGCATCTAAAGAGAACCAAAAGGAGAATTTTCTTTCGTCAAAATTTTTCAGAAAATCACGTTTTAAGGAAATCCCGCATCGTGCGAAATTATCTTGTTTTTCCTAAACAACACGTTGTAAGTCGAAAAGCTTTCATGTTGCGTGTATGTCTAAGTGTGTAGCCTCAAAAGAGAAGGCACAGGACAGTTTTCTCTCGAAAGGATATGTAAGAATACCACTTCATAAGGAAATACAGTTTTGCAGAGTAAAGACATATACGTACGCATTGGAAACTCTTTACGAGAAGAAATAACGCATAGTACAAAATTAGCTTGTATCTCCAAAACTACACGTTGTATCTCGAAAAGAATTGTTGTGGCGTGTACGTCTTAACATGTAGCATCTAAAGAGAACCAAAAGGAGAATTTTCTTTCGTCAAAATTTTTCAGAAAATCACGTTTTAAGGAAATCCCGCATCGTGCGAAATTATCTTGTTTTTCCTAAACAACACGTTGTAAGTCGAAAAGCTTTCATGTTGCGTGTATGTCTAAGTGTGTAGCCTCAAAAGAGAAGGCACAGGACAGTTTTCTCTCGAAAGGATATGTAAGAATACCACTTCATAAGGAAATACAGTTTTGCAGAGTAAAGACATATACGTACGCATTGGAAACTCTTTACGAGAAGAAATAACGCATAGTACAAAATTAGCTTGTATCTCCAAAACTACACGTTGTATCTCGAAAAGAATTGTTGTGGCGTGTACGTCTTAACATGTAGCATCTAAAGAGAACCAAAAGGAGAATTTTCTTTCGTCAAAATTTTTCAGAAAATCACGTTTTAAGGAAATCCCGCATCGTGCGAAATTATCTTGTTTTTCCTAAACAACACGTTGTAAGTCGAAAAGCTTTCATGTTGCGTGTATGTCTAAGTGTGTAGCCTCAAAAGAGAAGGCACAGGACAGTTTTCTCTCGAAAGGATATGTAAGAATACCACTTCATAAGGAAATACAGTTTTGCAGAGTAAAGACATATACGTACGCATTGGAAACTCTTTACGAGAAGAAATAACGCATAGTACAAAATTAGCTTGTATCTCCAAAACTACACGTTGTATCTCGAAAAGAATTGTTGTGGCGTGTACGTCTTAACATGTAGCATCTAAAGAGAACCAAAAGAGAATTTTCTTTCGTCAAAATTTTTCAGAAAATCACGTTTTAAGGAAATCCCGCATCGTGCGAAATTATCTTGTTTTTCCTAAACAACACGTTGTAAGTCGAAAAGCTTTCATGTTGCGTATATGTCTAAGTGTGTAGCCTCAAAAGAGAAGGCACAGGACAGTTTTCTCTCGAAAGGATATGTAAGAATACCACTTCATAAGGAAATACAGTTTTGCAGAGTAAAGACATATACGTACGCATTGGAAACTCTTTACGAGAAGAAATAACGCATAGTACAAAATTAGCTTGTATCTCCAAAACTACACGTTGTATCTCGAAAAGAATTGTTGTGGCGTGTACGTCTTAACATGTAGCATCTAAAGAGAACCAAAAGGAGAATTTTCTTTCGTCAAAATTTTTCAGAAAATCACGTTATAAGGAAATCCCGCATCGTGCGAAATTATCTTGTTTTTCCTAAACAACACGTTGTAAGTCGAAAAGCTTTCATGTTGCGTGTATGTCTAAGTGTGTAGCCTCAAAAGAGAAGGCACAGGACAGTTTTCTCTCGAAAGGATATGTAAGAATACCACTTCATAAGGAAATACAGTTTTGCAGAGTAAAGACATATACGTACGCATTGGAAACTCTTTACGAGAAGAAATAACGCATAGTACAAAATTAGCTTGTATCTCCAAAACTACACGTTGTATCTCGAAAAGAATTGTTGTGGCGTGTACGTCTTAACATGTAGCATCTAAAGAGAACCAAAAGGAGAATTTTCTTTCGTCAAAATTTTTCAGAAAATCACGTTTTAAGGAAATCCCGCATCGTGCGAAATTATCTTGTTTTTCCTAAACAACACGTTGTAAGTCGAAAAGCTTTCATGTTGCGTATATGTCTAAGTGTATAGCCTCAAAAGATAAGGCACAGGACAGTTTTCTCTCGAAAGGATATGTAAGAATACCACTTCATAAGGAAATACAGTTTTGCAGAGTAAAGACATATACGTACGCATTGGAAACTCTTTACGAGAAGAAATAACGCATAGTACAAAATTAGCTTGTATCTCCAAAACTACACGTTGTATCTCGAAAAGAATTGTTGTGGCGTGTACGTCTTAACATGTAGCATCTAAAGAGAACCAAAAGGAGAATTTTCTTTCGTCAAAATTTTTCAGAAAATCACGTTTTAAGGAAATCCCGCATCGTGCGAAATTATCTTGTTTTTCCTAAACAACACGTTGTAAGTCGAAAAGCTTTCATGTTGCGTGTATGTCTAAGTGTGTAGCCTCAAAAGAGAAGGCACAGGACAGTTTTCTCTCGAAAGGATATGTAAGAATACCACTTCATAAGGAAATACAGTTTTGCATAGTAAAGACATATACGTACGCATTGGAAACTCTTTACGAGAAGAAATAACGCATCGTACAAAATTAGCTTGTATCTCCAAAACTACACGTTGTATCTCGAAAAGAATTGTTGTGGCGTGTACGTCTTAACATGTAGCATCTAAAGAGAACCAAAAGGAGAATTTTCTTTCGTCAAAATTTTTCAGAAAATCACGTTTTAAGGAAATCCCGCATCGTGCGAAATTATCTTGTTTTTCCTAAACAACACGTTGTAAGTCGAAAAGCTTTCATGTTGCGTGTATGTCTAAGTGTGTAGCCTCAAAAGAGAAGGCACAGGACAGTTTTCTCTCGAAAGGATATGTAAGAATACCACTTCATAAGGAAATACAGTTTTGCAGAGTAAAGACATATACGTACGCATTGGAAACTCCTTACGAGAAGAAATAACGCATAGTACAAAATTAGCTTGTATCTCCAAAACTACACGTTGTATCTCGAAAAGAATTGTTGTGGCGTGTACGTCTTTACATGTAGCATCTAAAGAGAACCAAAAGAAGAATTTTCTTTCGTCAAAATTTTTCAGAAAATCACGTTTTAAGGAAATCCCGCATCGTGCGAAATTATCTTGTTTTTCCTAAACAACACGTTGTAAGTCGAAAAGCTTTCATGTTGCGTGTATGTCTAAGTGTGTAGCCTCAAAAGAGAAGGCACAGGACAGTTTTCTCTCGAAAGGATATGTAAGAATACCACTTCATAAGGAAATACAGTTTTGCAGAGTAAAGACATATACGTACGCATTGGAAACTCTTTACGAGAAGAAATAACGCATAGTACAAAATTAGCTTGTATCTCCAAAACTACACGTTGTATCTCGAAAAGAATTGTTGTGGCGTGTACGTCTTTACATGTAGCATCTAAAGAGAACCAAAAGGAGAATTTTCTTTCGTCAAAATTTTTCAGAAAATCACGTTTTAAGGAAATCCCGCATCGTGCGAAATTATCTTGTTTTTCCTAAACAACACGTTGTAAGTCGAAAAGCTTTCATGTTGCGTGTATGTCTAAGTGTGTAGCCTCAAAAGAGAAGGCACAGGACAGTTTTCTCTCGAAAGGATATGTAAGAATACCACTTCATAAGGAAATACAGTTTTGCAGAGTAAAGACATATACGTACGCACTGGAAACTCTTTACGAGAAGAAATAACGCATAGTACAAAATTAGCTTGTATCTCCAAAACTACACGTTGTATCTCGAAAAGAATTGTTGTGGCGTGTACGTCTTAACATGTAGCATCTAAAGAGAACCAAAAGGAGAATTTTCTTTCGTCAACATTTTTCAGAAAATCACGTTTTAAGGAAATCCCGCATCGTGCGAAATTATCTTGTTTTTCCTAAACAACACGTTGTAAGTCGAAAAGCTTTCATGTTGCGTGTATGTCTAAGTGTGTAGCCTCAAAAGAGAAGGCACAGGACAGTTTTCTCTCGAAAGGATATGTAAGAATACCACTTCATAAGGAAATACAGTTTTGCAGAGTAAAGACATATACGTACGCATTGGAAACTCTTTACGAGAAGAAATAACGCATAGTACAAAATTAGCTTGTATCTCCAAAACTACACGTTGTATCTCGAAAAGAATTGTTGTGGCGTGTACGTCTTAACATGTAGCATCTAAAGAGAACCAAAAGGAGAATTTTCTTTCGTCAAAATTTTTCAGAAAATCACGTTTTAAGGAAATCCCGCATCGTGCGAAATTATCTTGTTTTTCCTAAACAACACGTTGTAAGTCGAAAAGCTTTCATGTTGCGTGTATGTCTAAGTGTGTAGCCTCAAAAGAGAAGTCACAGGACAGTTTTCTCTCGAAAGGATATGTAAGAATACCACTTCATAAGGAAATACAGTTTTGCAGAGTAAAGACATATACGTACGCATTGGAAACTCTTTACGAGAAGAAATAACGCATAGTACAAAATTAGCTTGTATCTCCAAAACTACACGTTGTATCTCGAAAAGAATTGTTGTGGCGTGTACGTCTTAACATGTAGCATCTAAAGAGAACCAAAAGGAGAATTTTCTTTCGTCAAAATTTTTCAGAAAATCACGTTTTAAGGAAATCCCGCATCGTGCGAAATTATCTTGTTTTTCCTAAACAACACGTTGTAAGTCGAAAAGCTTTCATGTTGCGTGTATGTCTAAGTGTGTAGCCTCAAAAGAGAAGGCACAGGACAGTTTTCTCTCGAAAGGATATGTAAGAATACCACTTCATAAGGAAATACAGTTTTGCAGAGTAAAGACATATACGTACGCATTGGAAACTCTTTACGAGAAGAAATAACGCATAGTACAAAATTAGCTTGTATCTCCAAAACTACACGTTGTATCTCGAAAAGAATTGTTGTGGCGTGTACGTCTTAACATGTAGCATCTAAAGAGAACCAAAAGGAGAATTTTCTTTCGTCAAAATTTTTCAGAAAATCACGTTATAAGGAAATCCCGCATCGTGCGAAATTATCTTGTTTTTCCTAAACAACACGTTGTAAGTCGAAAAGCTTTCATGTTGCGTGTATGTCTAAGTGTGTAGCCTCAAAAGAGAAGTCACAGGACAGTTTTCTCTCGAAAGGATATGTAAGAATACCACTTCATAAGGAAATACAGTTTTGCAGAGTAAAGACATATACGTACGCATTGGAAACTCTTTACGAGAAGAAATAACGCATAGTACAAAATTAGCTTGTATCTCCAAAACTACACGTTGTATCTCGAAAAGAATTGTTGTGGCGTGTACGTCTTAACATGTAGCATCTAAAGAGAACCAAAAGGAGAATTTTCTTTCGTCAAAATTTTTCAGAAAATCACGTTTTAAGGAAATCCCGCATCGTGCGAAATTATCTTGTTTTTCCTAAACAACACGTTGTAAGTCGAAAAGCTTTCATGTTGCGTGTATGTCTAAGTGTGTAGCCTCAAAAGAGAAGGCACAGGACAGTTTTCTCTCGAAAGGATATGTAAGAATACCACTTCATAAGGAAATACAGTTTTGCAGAGTAAAGACATATACGTACGCATTGGAAACTCTTTACGAGAAGAAATAACGCATAGTACAAAATTAGCTTGTATCTCCAAAACTACACGTTGTATCTCGAAAAGAATTGTTGTGGCGTGTACGTCTTAACATGTAGCATCTACAGAGAACCAAAAGGAGAATTTTCTTTCGTCAAAATTTTTCAGAAAATCACGTTTTAAGGAAATCCCGCATCGTGCGAAATTATCTTGTTTTTCCTAAACAACACGTTGTAAGTCGAAAAGCTTTCATGTTGCGTGTATGTCTAAGTGTGTAGCCTCAAAAGAGAAGGCACAGGACAGTTTTCTCTCGAAAGGATATGTAAGAATACCACTTCATAAGGAAATACAGTTTTGCAGATTAAAGACATATACGTACGCATTGGAAACTCTTTACGAGAAGAAATAACGCATAGTACAAAATTAGCTTGTATCTCCAAAACTACACGTTGTATCTCGAAAAGAATTGTTGTGGCGTGTACGTCTTAACATGTAGCATCTAAAGAGAACCAAAAGGAGAATTTTCTTTCGTCAAAATTTTTCAGAAAATCACGTTTTAAGGAAATCCCGCATCGTGCGAAATTATCTTGTTTTTCCTAAACAACACGTTGTAAGTCGAAAAGCTTTCATGTTGCGTGTATGTCTAAGTGTGTAGCCTCAAAAGAGAAGGCACAGGACAGTTTTCTCTCGAAAGGATATGTAAGAATACCACTTCATAAGGAAATACAGTTTTGCAGAGTAAAGACATATACGTACGCATTGGAAACTCCTTACGAGAAGAAATAACGCATAGTACAAAATTAGCTTGTATCTCCAAAACTACACGTTGTATCTCGAAAAGAATTGTTGTGGCGTGTACGTCTTTACATGTAGCATCTAAAGAGAACCAAAAGAAGAATTTTCTTTCGTCAAAATTTTTCAGAAAATCACGTTTTATGGAAATCCCGCATCGTGCGAAATTATCTTGTTTTTCCTAAACAACACGTTGTAAGTCGAAAAGCTTTCATGTTGCGTGTATGTCTAAGTGTGTAGCCTCAAAAGAGAAGGCATAGGACAGTTTTCTCTCGAAAGGATATGTAAGAATACCACTTCATAAGGAAATACAGTTTTGCAGAGTAAAGACATATACGTACGCATTGGAAACTCTTTACGAGAAGAAATAACGCATAGTACAAAATTAGCTTGTATCTCCAAAACTACACGTTGTATCTCGAAAAGAATTGTTGTGGCGTGTACGTCTTAACATGTAGCATCTAAAGAGAACCAAAAGGAGAATTTTCTTTCGTCAAAATTTTTCAGAAAATCACGTTATAAGGAAATCCCGCATCGTGCGAAATTATCTTGTTTTTCCTAAACAACACGTTCTAAGTCGAAAAGCTTTCATGTTGCGTGTATGTCTAAGTGTGTAGCCTCAAAAGAGAAGGCACAGGACAGTTTTCTCTCGAAAGGATATGTAAGAATACCACTTCATAAGGAAATACAGTTTTGCAGAGTAAAGACATATACGTACGCATTGGAAACTCTTTACGAGAAGAAATAACGCATCGTACAAAATTAGCTTGTATCTCCAAAACTACACGTTGTATCTCGAAAAGAATTGTTGTGGCGTGTACGTCTTAACATGTAGCATCTAAAGAGAACCAAAAGGAGAATTTTCTTTCGTCAAAATTTTTCAGAAAATCACGTTTTAAGGAAATCCCGCATCGTGCGAAATTATCTTGTTTTCCCTAAACAACACGTTGTAAGTCGAAAAGCTTTCATGTTGCGTGTATGTCTAAGTGTGTAGCCTCAAAAGAGAAGGCACAGGACAGTTTTCTCTCGAAAGGATATGTAAGAATACCACTTCATAAGGAAATACAGTTTTGCAGAGTAAAGACATATACGTACGCATTGGAAACTCCTTACGAGAAGAAATAACGCATAGTACAAAATTAGCTTGTATCTCCAAAACTACACGTTGTATCTCGAAAAGAATTGTTGTGGCGTGTACGTCTTTACATGTAGCATCTAAAGAGAACCAAAAGGAGAATTTTCTTTCGTCAAAATTTTTCAGAAAATCACGTTTTAAGGAAATCCCGCATCGTGCGAAATTATCTTGTTTTTCCTAAACAACACGTTGTAAGTCGAAAAGCTTTCATGTTGCGTGTATGTCTAAGTGTGTAGCCTCAAAAGAGAAGGTACAGGACAGTTTTCTCTCGAAAGGATATGTAAGAATACCACTTCATAAGGAAATACAGTTTTGCAGAGTAAAGACATATACGTACGCATTGGAAACTCCTTACGAGAAGAAATAACGCATAGTACAAAATTAGCTTGTATCTCCAAAACTACACGTTGTATCTCGAAAAGAATTGTTGTGGCGTGTACGTCTTAACATGTAGCATCTAAAGAGAACCAAAAGGAGAATTTTCTTTCGTCAACATTTTTCAGAAAATCACGTTTTAAGGAAATCCCGCATCGTGCGAAATTATCTTGTTTTTCCTAAACAACACGTTCTAAGTCGAAAAGCTTTCATGTTGCGTGTATGTCTAAGTGTGTAGCCTCAAAAGAGAAGGCACAGGACAGTTTTCTCTCGAAAGGATATGTAAGAATACCACTTCATAAGGAAATACAGTTTTGCAGAGTAAAGACATATACGTACGCATTGGAAACTCTTTACGAGAAGAAATAACGCATAGTACAAAATTAGCTTGTATCTCCAAAACTACACGTTGTATCTCGAAAAGAATTGTTGTGGCGTGTACGTCTTAACATGTAGCATCTAAAGAGAACCAATAGGAGAATTTTCTTTCGTCAAAATTTTTCAGAAAATCACGTTTTAAGGAAATCCCGCATCGTGCGAAATTATCTTGTTTTCCCTAAACAACACGTTGTAAGTCGAAAAGCTTTCATGTTGCGTGTATGTCTAAGTGTGTAGCCTCAAAAGAGAAGGCACAGGACAGTTTTCTCTCGAAAGGATATGTAAGAATACCACTTCATAAGGAAATACAGTTTTGCAGAGTAAAGACATATACGTACGCATTGGAAACTCCTTACGAGAAGAAATAACGCATAGTACAAAATTAGCTTGTATCTCCAAAACTACACGTTGTATCTCGAAAAGAATTGTTGTGGCGTGTACGTCTTTACATGTAGCATCTAAAGAGAACCAAAAGGAGAATTTTCTTTCGTCAAAATTTTTCAGAAAATCACGTTTTAAGGAAATCCCGCATCGTGCGAAATTATCTTGTTTTTCCTAAACAACACGTTGTAAGTCGAAAAGCTTTCATGTTGCGTGTATGTCTAAGTGTGTAGCCTCAAAAGAGATGGCACAGGACAGTTTTCTCTCGAAAGGATATGTAAGAATACCACTTCATAAGGAAATACAGTTTTGCAGAGTAAAGACATATACGTACGCATTGGAAACTCTTTACGAGAAGAAATAACGCATAGTACAAAATTAGCTTGTATCTCCAAAACTACACGTTGTATCTCGAAAAGAATTGTTGTGGCGTGTACGTCTTAACATGTAGCATCTAAAGAGAACCAAAAGGAGAATTTTCTTTCGTCAAAATTTTTCAGAAAATCACGTTTTAAGGAAATCCCGCATCGTGCGAAATTATCTTGTTTTTCCTAAACAACACGTTGTAAGTCGAAAAGCTTTCATGTTGCGTGTATGTCTAAGTGTGTAGCCTCAAAAGAGAAGGCACAGGACAGTTTTCTCTCAAAAGGATATGTAAGAATACCACTTCATAAGGAAATACAGTTTTGCAGAGTAAAGACATATACGTACGCATTGGAAACTCTTTACGAGAAGAAATAACGCATAGTACAAAATTAGCTTGTATCTCCAAAACTACACGTTGTATCTCGAAAAGAATTGTTGTGGCGTGTACGTCTTAACATGTAGCATCTAAAGAGAACCGAAAGGAGAATTTTCTTTCGTCAAAATTTTTCAGAAAATCACGTTTTAAGGAAATCCCGCATCGTGCGAAATTATCTTGTTTTTCCTAAACAACACGTTGTAAGTCGAAAAGCTTTCATGTTGCGTGTATGTCTAAGTGTGTAGCCTCAAAAGAGAAGGCACAGGACAGTTTTCTCTCGAAAGGATATGTAAGAATACCACTTCATAAGGAAATACAGTTTTGCAGAGTAAAGACATATACGTACGCATTGGAAACTCCTTACGAGAAGAAATAACGCATAGTACAAAATTAGCTTGTATCTCCAAAACTACACGTTGTATCTCGAAAAGAATTGTTGTGGCGTGTACGTCTTTACATGTAGCATCTAAAGAGAACCAAAAGAAGAATTTTCTTTCGTCAAAATTTTTCAGAAAATCACGTTTTAAGGAAATCCCGCATCGTGCGAAATTATCTTGTTTTTCCTAAACAACACGTTGTAAGTCGAAAAGCTTTCATGTTGCGTGTATGTCTAAGTGTGTAGCCTCAAAAGAGAAGGCACAGGACAGTTTTCTCTCGAAAGGATATGTAAGAATACCACTTCATAAGGAAATACAGTTTTGCAGAGTAAAGACATATACGTACGCATTGGAAACTCTTTACGAGAAGAAATAACGCATAGTACAAAATTAGCTTGTATCTCCAAAACTACACGTTGTATCTCGAAAAGAATTGTTGTGGCGTGTACGTCTTAACATGTAGCATCTAAAGAGAACCAAAAGGAGAATTTTCTTTCGTCAAAATTTTTCAGAAAATCACGTTTTAAGGAAATCCCGCATCGTGCGAAATTATCTTGTTTTTCCTAAACAACACGTTGTAAGTCGAAAAGCTTTCATGTTGCGTGTATGTCTAAGTGTGTAGCCTCAAAAGAGAAGGCACAGGACAGTTTTCTCTCGAAAGGATATGTAAGAATACCACTTCATAAGGAAATACAGTTTTGCAGAGTAAAGACATATACGTACGCATTGGAAACTCCTTACGAGAAGAAATAACGCATAGTACAAAATTAGCTTGTATCTCCAAAACTACACGTTGTATCTCAAAAAGAATTGTTGTGGCGTGTACGTCTTAACATGTAGCATCTAAAGAGAACCAAAAGGAGAATTTTCTTTCGTCAACATTTTTCAGAATATCACGTTTTAAGGAAATCCCGCATCGTGCGAAATTATCTTGTTTTTTCCTAAACAACACGTTGTAAGTCGAAAAGCTTTCATGTTGCGTGTATGTCTAAGTGTGTAGCCTCAAAAGAGAAGGCACAGGACAGTTTTCTCTCGAAAGGATATGTAAGAATACCACTTCATAAGGAAATACAGTTTTGCAGAGTAAAGACATATACGTACGCATTGGAAACTCTTTACGAGAAGAAATAACGCATAGTACAAAATTAGCTTGTATCTCCAAAACTACACGTTGTATCTCGAAAAGAATTGTTGTGGCGTGTACGTCTTAACATGTAGCATCTAAAGAGAACCGAAAGGAGAATTTTCTTTCGTCAAAATTTTTCAGAAAATCACGTTTTAAGGAAATCCCGCATCGTGCGAAATTATCTTGTTTTTCCTAAACAACACGTTGTAAGTCGAAAAGCTTTCATGTTGCGTGTATGTCTAAGTGTGTAGCCTCAAAAGAGAAGGCACAGGACAGTTTTCTCTCGAAAGGATATGTAAGAATACCACTTCATAAGGAAATACAGTTTTGCAGAGTAAAGACATATACGTACGCATTGGAAACTCTTTACGAGAAGAAATAACGCATAGTACAAAATTAGCTTGTATCTCCAAAACTACACGTTGTATCTCGAAAAGAATTGTTGTGGCGTGTACGTCTTAACATGTAGCATCTAAAGAGAACCAAAAGGAGAATTTTCTTTCGTCAAAATTTTTCAGAAAATCACGTTTTAAGGAAATCCCGCATCGTGCGAAATTATCTTGTTTTTCCTAAACAACACGTTGTAAGTCGAAAAGCTTTCATGTTGCGTGTATGTCTAAGTGTGTAGCCTCAAAAGAGAAGGCACAGGACAGTTTTCTCTCGAAAGGATATGTAAGAATACCACTTCATAAGGAAATACAGTTTTGCAGAGTAAAGACATATACGTACGCATTGGAAACTCCTTACGAGAAGAAATAACGCATAGTACAAAATTAGCTTGTATCTCCAAAACTACACGTTGTATCTCGAAAAGAATTGTTGTGGCGTGTACGTCTTTACATGTAGCATCTAAAGAGAACCAAAAGAAGAATTTTCTTTCGTCAAAATTTTTCAGAAAATCACGTTTTAAGGAAATCCCGCATCGTGCGAAATTATCTTGTTTTTCCTAAACAACACGTTGTAAGTCGAAAAGCTTTCATGTTGCGTATATGTCTAAGTGTGTAGCCTCAAAAGAGAAGGCACAGGACAGTTTTCTCTCGAAAGGATATGTAAGAATACCACTTCATAAGGAAATACAGTTTTGCAGAGTAAAGACATATACGTACGCATTGGAAACTCTTTACGAGAAGAAATAACGCATAGTACAAAATTAGCTTGTATCTCCAAAACTACACGTTGTATCTCGAAAAGAATTGTTGTGGCGTGTACGTCTTAACATGTAGCATCTAAAGAGAACCAAAAGGAGAATTTTCTTTCGTCAAAATTTTTCAGAAAATCACGTTATAAGGAAATCCCGCATCGTGCGAAATTATCTTGTTTTTCCTAAACAACACGTTCTAAGTCGAAAAGCTTTCATGTTGCGTGTATGTCTAAGTGTGTAGCCTCAAAAGAGAAGGCACAGGACAGTTTTCTCTCGAAAGGATATGTAAGAATACCACTTCATAAGGAAATACAGTTTTGCAGAGTAAAGACATATACGTACGCATTGGAAACTCTTTACGAGAAGAAATAACGCATAGTACAAAATTAGCTTGTATCTCCAAAACTACACGTTGTATCTCGAAAAGAATTGTTGTGGCGTGTACGTCTTAACATGTAGCATCTAAAGAGAACCAAAAGGAGAATTTTCTTTCGTCAAAATTTTTCAGAAAATCACGTTTTAAGGAAATCCCGCATCGTGCGAAATTATCTTGTTTTTCCTAAACAACACGTTGTAAGTCGAAAAGCTTTCATGTTGCGTATATGTCTAAGTGTATAGCCTCAAAAGAGAAGGCACAGGACAGTTTTCTCTCGAAAGGATATGTAAGAATACCACTTCATAAGGAAATACAGTTTTGCAGCGTAAAGACATATACGTATGCATTGGAAACTCTTTACGAGAAGAAATAACGCATAGTACAAAATTAGCTTGTATCTCCAAAACTACACGTTGTATCTCGAAAAGAATTGTTGTGGCGTGTACGTCTTAACATGTAGCATCTAAAGAGAACCAAAAGGAGAATTTTCTTTCGTCAAAATTTTTCAGAAAATCACGTTTTAAGGAAATCCCGCATCGTGCGAAATTATCTTGTTTTTCCTAAACAACACGTTGTAAGTCGTAAAGCTTTAATGTTGCGTGTATGTCTAAGTGTGTAGCCTCAAAAGAGAAGGCACAGGACAGTTTTCTCTCAAAAGGATATGTAAGAATACCACTTCATAAGGAAATACAGTTTTGCAGAGTAAAGACATATACGTACGCATTGGAAACTCTTTACGAGAAGAAATAACGCATAGTACAAAATTAGCTTGTATCTCCAAAACTACACGTTGTATCTCGAAAAGAATTGTTGTGGCGTGTACGTCTTAACATGTAGCATCTAAAGAGAACCAAAAGGAGAATTTTCTTTCGTCAAAATTTTTCAGAAAATCACGTTATAAGGAAATCCCGCATCGTGCGAAATTATCTTGTTTTTCCTAAACAACACGTTCTAAGTCGAAAAGCTTTCATGTTGCGTGTATGTCTAAGTGTGTAGCCTCAAAAGAGAAGGCACAGGACAGTTTTCTCTCGAAAGGATATGTAAGAATACCACTTCATAAGGAAATACAGTTTTGCAGAGTAAAGACATATACGTACGCATTGGAAACTCTTTACGAGAAGAAATAACGCATAGTACAAAATTAGCTTGTATCTCCAAAACTACACGTTGTATCTCGAAAAGAATTGTTGTGGCGTGTACGTCTTAACATGTAGCATCTAAAGAGAACCAAAAGGAGAATTTTCTTTCGTCAAAATTTTTCAGAAAATCACGTTTTAAGGAAATCCCGCATCGTGCGAAATTATCTTGTTTTTCCTAAACAACACGTTGTAAGTCGAAAAGCTTTCATGTTGCGTGTATGTCTAAGTGTGTAGCCTCAAAAGAGAAGGCACAGGACAGTTTTCTCTCGAAAGGATATGTAAGAATACCACTTCATAAGGAAATACAGTTTTGCAGAGTAAAGACATATACGTACGCATTGGAAACTCTTTACGAGAAGAAATAACGCATAGTACAAAATTAGCTTGTATCTCCAAAACTACACGTTGTATCTCGAAAAGAATTGTTGTGGCGTGTACGTCTTAACATGTAGCATCTAAAGAGAACCAAAAGGAGAATTTTCTTTCGTCAAAATTTTTCAGAAAATCACGTTTTAAGGAAATCCCGCATCGTGCGAAATTATCTTGTTTTTCCTAAACAACACGTTGTAAGTCGAAAAGCTTTCATGTTGCGTGTATGTCTAAGTGTGTAGCCTCAAAAGAGAAGGCACAGGACAGTTTTCTCTCGAAAGGATATGTAAGAATACCACTTCATAAGGAAATACAGTTTTGCAGAGTAAAGACATATACGTACGCATTGGAAACTCCTTACGAGAAGAAATAACGCATAGTACAAAATTAGCTTGTATCTCCAAAACTACACGTTGTATCTCGAAAAGAATTGTTGTGGCGTGTACGTCTTAACATGTAGCATCTAAAGAGAACCAAAAGGAGAATTTTCTTTCGTCAAAATTTTTCAGAAAATCACGTTATAAGGAAATCCCGCATCGTGCGAAATTATCTTGTTTTTCCTAAACAACACGTTCTAAGTCGAAAAGCTTTCATGTTGCGTGTATGTCTAAGTGTGTAGCCTCAAAAGAGAAGGCACAGGACAGTTTTCTCTCGAAAGGATATGTAAGAATACCACTTCATAAGGAAATACAGTTTTGCAGAGTAAAGACATATACGTACGCATTGGAAACTCTTTACGAGAAGAAATAACGCATCGTACAAAATTAGCTTGTATCTCCAAAACTACACGTTGTATCTCGAAAAGAATTGTTGTGGCGTGTACGTCTTAACATGTAGCATCTAAAGAGAACCAAAAGGAGAATTTTCTTTCGTCAAAATTTTTCAGAAAATCACGTTTTAAGGAAATCCCGCATCGTGCGAAATTATCTTGTTTTCCCTAAACAACACGTTGTAAGTCGAAAAGCTTTCATGTTGCGTGTATGTCTAAGTGTGTAGCCTCAAAAGAGAAGGCACAGGACAGTTTTCTCTCGAAAGGATATGTAAGAATACCACTTCATAAGGAAATACAGTTTTGCAGAGTAAAGACATATACGTACGCATTGGAAACTCCTTACGAGAAGAAATAACGCATAGTACAAAATTAGCTTGTATCTCCAAAACTACACGTTGTATCTCGAAAATAATTGTTGTGGCGTGTACGTCTTTACATGTAGCATCTAAAGAGAACCAAAAGGAGAATTTTCTTTCGTCAAAATTTTTCAGAAAATCACGTTTTAAGGAAATCCCGCATCGTGCGAAATTATCTTGTTTTTCCTAAACAACACGTTGTAAGTCGAAAAGCTTTCATGTTGCGTGTATGTCTAAGTGTGTAGCCTCAAAAGAGAAGGTACAGGACAGTTTTCTCTCGAAAGGATATGTAAGAATACCACTTCATAAGGAAATACAGTTTTGCAGAGTAAAGACATATACGTACGCATTGGAAACTCTTTACGAGAAGAAATAACGCATAGTACAAAATTAGCTTGTATCTCCAAAACTACACGTTGTATCTCGAAAAGAATTGTTGTGGCGTGTACGTCTTAACATGTAGCATCTAAAGAGAACCAAAAGGAGAATTTTCTTTCGTCAAAATTTTTCAGAAAATCACGTTTTAAGGAAATCCCGCATCGTGCGAAATTATCTTGTTTTTCCTAAACAACACGTTGTAAGTCGAAAAGCTTTCATGTTGCGTGTATGTCTAAGTGTGTAGCCTCAAAAGAGAAGGCACAGGACAGTTTTCTCTCAAAAGGATATGTAAGAATACCACTTCATAAGGAAATACAGTTTTGCAGAGTAAAGACATATACGTACGCATTGGAAACTCTTTACGAGAAGAAATAACGCATAGTACAAAATTAGCTTGTATCTCCAAAACTACACGTTGTATCTCGAAAAGAATTGTTGTGGCGTGTACGTCTTAACATGTAGCATCTAAAGAGAACCGAAAGGAGAATTTTCTTTCGTCAAAATTTTTCAGAAAATCACGTTTTAAGGAAATCCCGCATCGTGCGAAATTATCTTGTTTTTCCTAAACAACACGTTGTAAGTCGAAAAGCTTTCATGTTGCGTGTATGTCTAAGTGTGTAGCCTCAAAAGAGAAGGCACAGGACAGTTTTCTCTCGAAAGGATATGTAAGAATACCACTTCATAAGGAAATACAGTTTTGCAGAGTAAAGACATATACGTACGCATTGGAAACTCCTTACGAGAAGAAATAACGCATAGTACAAAATTAGCTTGTATCTCCAAAACTACACGTTGTATCTCGAAAAGAATTGTTGTGGCGTGTACGTCTTTACCTGTAGCATCTAAAGAGAACCAAAAGAAGAATTTTCTTTCGTCAAAATTTTTCAGAAAATCACGTTTTAAGGAAATCCCGCATCGTGCGAAATTATCTTGTTTTTCCTAAACAACACGTTGTAAGTCGAAAAGCTTTCATGTTGCGTGTATGTCTAAGTGTGTAGCCTCAAAAGAGAAGGCACAGGACAGTTTTCTCTCGAAAGGATATGTAAGAATACCACTTCATAAGGAAATACAGTTTTGCAGAGTAAAGACATATACGTACGCATTGGAAACTCTTTACGAGAAGAAATAACGCATAGTACAAAATTAGCTTGTATCTCCAAAACTACACGTTGTATCTCGAAAAGAATTGTTGTGGCGTGTACGTCTTAACATGTAGCATCTAAAGAGAACCAAAAGGAGAATTTTCTTTCGTCAAAATTTTTCAGAAAATCACGTTTTAAGGAAATCCCGCATCGTGCGAAATTATCTTGTTTTTCCTAAACAACACGTTGTAAGTCGAAAAGCTTTCATGTTGCGTGTATGTCTAAGTGTGTAGCCTCAAAAGAGAAGGCACAGGACAGTTTTCTCTCGAAAGGATATGTAAGAATACCACTTCATAAGGAAATACAGTTTTGCAGAGTAAAGACATATACGTACGCATTGGAAACTCCTTACGAGAAGAAATAACGCATAGTACAAAATTAGCTTGTATCTCCAAAACTACACGTTGTATCTCGAAAAGAATTGTTGTGGCGTGTACGTCTTAACATGTAGCATCTAAAGAGAACCGAAAGGAGAATTTTCTTTCGTCAAAATTTTTCAGAAAATCACGTTTTAAGGAAATCCCGCATCGTGCGAAATTATCTTGTTTTTCCTAAACAACACGTTGTAAGTCGAAAAGCTTTCATGTTGCGTGTATGTCTAAGTGTGTAGCCTCAAAAGAGAAGGCACAGGACAGTTTTCTCTCGAAAGGATATGTAAGAATACCACTTCATAAGGAAATACAGTTTTGCAGAGTAAAGACATATACGTACGCATTGGAAACTCCTTACGAGAAGAAATAACGCATAGTACAAAATTAGCTTGTATCTCCAAAACTACACGTTGTATCTCGAAAAGAATTGTTGTGGCGTGTACGTCTTTACATGTAGCATCTAAAGAGAACCAAAAGAAGAATTTTCTTTCGTCAAAATTTTTCAGAAAATCACGTTTTAAGGAAATCCCGCATCGTGCGAAATTATCTTGTTTTTCCTAAACAACACGTTGTAAGTCGAAAAGCTTTCATGTTGCGTGTATGTCTAAGTGTGTAGCCTCAAAAGAGAAGGCACAGGACAGTTTTCTCTCGAAAGGATATGTAAGAATACCACTTCATAAGGAAATACAGTTTTGCAGAGTAAAGACATATACGTACGCATTGGAAACTCTTTACGAGAAGAAATAACGCATAGTACAAAATTAGCTTGTATCTCCAAAACTACACGTTGTATCTCGAAAAGAATTGTTGTGGCGTGTACGTCTTAACATGTAGCATCTAAAGAGAACCAAAAGGAGAATTTTCTTTCGTCAAAATTTTTCAGAAAATCACGTTTTAAGGAAATCCCGCATCGTGCGAAATTATCTTGTTTTTCCTAAACAACACGTTGTAAGTCGAAAAGCTTTCATGTTGCGTGTATGTCTAAGTGTGTAGCCTCAAAAGAGAAGGCACAGGACAGTTTTCTCTCGAAAGGATATGTAAGAATACCACTTCATAAGGAAATACAGTTTTGCAGAGTAAAGACATATACGTACGCATTGGAAACTCCTTACGAGAAGAAATAACGCATAGTACAAAATTAGCTTGTATCTCCAAAACTACACGTTGTATCTCGAAAAGAATTGTTGTGGCGTGTACGTCTTAACATGTAGCATCTAAAGAGAACCAAAAGGAGAATTTTCTTTCGTCAACATTTTTCAGAATATCACGTTTTAAGGAAATCCCGCATCGTGCGAAATTATCTTGTTTTTCCTAAACAACACGTTGTAAGTCGAAAAGCTTTCATGTTGCGTGTATGTCTAAGTGTGTAGCCTCAAAAGAGAAGGCACAGGACAGTTTTCTCTCGAAAGGATATGTAAGAATACCACTTCATAAGGAAATACAGTTTTGCAGAGTAAAGACATATACGTACGCATTGGAAACTCTTTACGAGAAGAAATAACGCATAGTACAAAATTAGCTTGTATCTCCAAAACTACACGTTGTATCTCGAAAAGAATTGTTGTGGCGTGTACGTCTTAACATGTAGCATCTAAAGAGAACCGAAAGGAGAATTTTCTTTCGTCAAAATTTTTCAGAAAATCACGTTTTAAGGAAATCCCGCATCGTGCGAAATTATCTTGTTTTTCCTAAACAACACGTTGTAAGTCGAAAAGCTTTCATGTTGCGTGTATGTCTAAGTGTGTAGCCTCAAAAGAGAAGGCACAGGACAGTTTTCTCTCGAAAGGATATGTAAGAATACCACTTCATAAGGAAATACAGTTTTGCAGAGTAAAGACATATACGTACGCATTGGAAACTCTTTACGAGAAGAAATAACGCATAGTACAAAATTAGCTTGTATCTCCAAAACTACACGTTGTATCTCGAAAAGAATTGTTGTGGCGTGTACGTCTTAACATGTAGCATCTAAAGAGAACCAAAAGGAGAATTTTCTTTCGTCAAAATTTTTCAGAAAATCACGTTTTAAGGAAATCCCGCATCGTGCGAAATTATCTTGTTTTTCCTAAACAACACGTTGTAAGTCGAAAAGCTTTCATGTTGCGTGTATGTCTAAGTGTGTAGCCTCAAAAGAGAAGGCACAGGACAGTTTTCTCTCGAAAGGATATGTAAGAATACCACTTCATAAGGAAATACAGTTTTGCAGAGTAAAGACATATACGTACGCATTGGAAACTCCTTACGAGAAGAAATAACGCATAGTACAAAATTAGCTTGTATCTCCAAAACTACACGTTGTATCTCGAAAAGAATTGTTGTGGCGTGTACGTCTTTACATGTAGCATCTAAAGAGAACCAAAAGAAGAATTTTCTTTCGTCAAAATTTTTCAGAAAATCACGTTTTAAGGAAATCCCGCATCGTGCGAAATTATCTTGTTTTTCCTAAACAACACGTTGTAAGTCGAAAAGCTTTCATGTTGCGTATATGTCTAAGTGTGTAGCCTCAAAAGAGAAGGCACAGGACAGTTTTCTCTCGAAAGGATATGTAAGAATACCACTTCATAAGGAAATACAGTTTTGCAGAGTAAAGACATATACGTACGCATTGGAAACTCTTTACGAGAAGAAATAACGCATAGTACAAAATTAGCTTGTATCTCCAAAACTACACGTTGTATCTCGAAAAGAATTGTTGTGGCGTGTACGTCTTAACATGTAGCATCTAAAGAGAACCAAAAGGAGAATTTTCTTTCGTCAAAATTTTTCAGAAAATCACGTTATAAGGAAATCCCGCATCGTGCGAAATTATCTTGTTTTTCCTAAACAACACGTTCTAAGTCGAAAAGCTTTCATGTTGCGTGTATGTCTAAGTGTGTAGCCTCAAAAGAGAAGGCACAGGACAGTTTTCTCTCGAAAGGATATGTAAGAATACCACTTCATAAGGAAATACAGTTTTGCAGAGTAAAGACATATACGTACGCATTGGAAACTCTTTACGAGAAGAAATAACGCATAGTACAAAATTAGCTTGTATCTCCAAAACTACACGTTGTATCTCGAAAAGAATTGTTGTGGCGTGTACGTCTTAACATGTAGCATCTAAAGAGAACCAAAAGGAGAATTTTCTTTCGTCAAAATTTTTCAGAAAATCACGTTTTAAGGAAATCCCGCATCGTGCGAAATTATCTTGTTTTTCCTAAACAACACGTTGTAAGTCGAAAAGCTTTCATGTTGCGTATATGTCTAAGTGTATAGCCTCAAAAGAGAAGGCACAGGACAGTTTTCTCTCGAAAGGATATGTAAGAATACCACTTCATAAGGAAATACAGTTTTGCAGCGTAAAGACATATACGTACGCATTGGAAACTCTTTACGAGAAGAAATAACGCATAGTACAAAATTAGCTTGTATCTCCAAAACTACACGTTGTATCTCGAAAAGAATTGTTGTGGCGTGTACGTCTTAACATGTAGCATCTAAAGAGAACCAAAAGGAGAATTTTCTTTCGTCAAAATTTTTCAGAAAATCACGTTTTAAGGAAATCCCGCATCGTGCGAAATTATCTTGTTTTTCCTAAACAACACGTTGTAAGTCGTAAAGCTTTCATGTTGCGTGTATGTCTAAGTGTGTAGCCTCAAAAGAGAAGGCACAGGACAGTTTTCTCTCGAAAGGATATGTAAGAATACCACTTCATAAGGAAATACAGTTTTGCAGAGTAAAGACATATACGTACGCATTGGAAACTCTTTACGAGAAGAAATAACGCATAGTACAAAATTAGCTTGTATCTCCAAAACTACACGTTGTATCTCGAAAAGAATTGTTGTGGCGTGTACGTCTTAACATGTAGCATCTAAAGAGAACCAAAAGGAGAATTTTCTTTCGTCAAAATTTTTCAGAAAATCACGTTATAAGGAAATCCCGCATCGTGCGAAATTATCTTGTTTTTCCTAAACAACACGTTCTAAGTCGAAAAGCTTTCATGTTGCGTGTATGTCTAAGTGTGTAGCCTCAAAAGAGAAGGCACAGGACAGTTTTCTCTCGAAAGGATATGTAAGAATACCACTTCATAAGGAAATACAGTTTTGCAGAGTAAAGACATATACGTACGCATTGGAAACTCTTTACGAGAAGAAATAACGCATAGTACAAAATTAGCTTGTATCTCCAAAACTACACGTTGTATCTCGAAAAGAATTGTTGTGGCGTGTACGTCTTAACATGTAGCATCTAAAGAGAACCAAAAGGAGAATTTTCTTTCGTCAAAATTTTTCAGAAAATCACGTTTTAAGGAAATCCCGCATCGTGCGAAATTATCTTGTTTTTCCTAAACAACACGTTGTAAGTCGAAAAGCTTTCATGTTGCGTGTATGTCTAAGTGTGTAGCCTCAAAAGAGAAGGCACAGGACAGTTTTCTCTCGAAAGGATATGTAAGAATACCACTTCATAAGGAAATACAGTTTTGCAGAGTAAAGACATATACGTACGCATTGGAAACTCTTTACGAGAAGAAATAACGCATAGTACAAAATTAGCTTGTATCTCCAAAACTACACGTTGTATCTCGAAAAGAATTGTTGTGGCGTGTACGTCTTAACATGTAGCATCTAAAGAGAACCAAAAGGAGAATTTTCTTTCGTCAAAATTTTTCAGAAAATCACGTTTTAAGGAAATCCCGCATCGTGCGAAATTATCTTGTTTTTCCTAAACAACACGTTGTAAGTCGAAAAGCTTTCATGTTGCGTGTATGTCTAAGTGTGTAGCCTCAAAAGAGAAGGCACAGGACAGTTTTCTCTCGAAAGGATATGTAAGAATACCACTTCATAAGGAAATACAGTTTTGCAGAGTAAAGACATATACGTACGCATTGGAAACTCCTTACGAGAAGAAATAACGCATAGTACAAAATTAGCTTGTATCTCCAAAACTACACGTTGTATCTCGAAAAGAATTGTTGTGGCGTGTACGTCTTAACATGTAGCATCTAAAGAGAACCAAAAGGAGAATTTTCTTTCGTCAACATTTTTCAGAAAATCACGTTTTAAGGAAATCCCGCATCGTGCGAAATTATCTTGTTTTTCCTAAACAACACGTTGTAAGTCGAAAAGCTTTCATGTTGCGTGTATGTCTAAGTGTGTAGCCTCAAAAGAGAAGGCACAGGACAGTTTTCTCTCGAAAGGATATGTAAGAATACCACTTCATAAGGAAATACAGTTTTGCAGAGTAAAGACATATACGTACGCATTGGAAACTCTTTACGAGAAGAAATAACGCATAGTACAAAATTAGCTTGTATCTCCAAAACTACACGTTGTATCTCGAAAAGAATTGTTGTGGCGTGTACGTCTTAACATGTAGCATCTAAAGAGAACCGAAAGGAGAATTTTCTTTCGTCAAAATTTTTCAGAAAATCACGTTTTAAGGAAATCCCGCATCGTGCGAAATTATCTTGTTTTTCCTAAACAACACGTTGTAAGTCGAAAAGCTTTCATGTTGCGTGTATGTCTAAGTGTGTAGCCTCAAAAGAGAAGGCACAGGACAGTTTTCTCTCGAAAGGATATGTAAGAATACCACTTCATAAGGAAATACAGTTTTGCAGAGTAAAGACATATACGTACGCATTGGAAACTCTTTACGAGAAGAAATAACGCATAGTACAAAATTAGCTTGTATCTCCAAAACTACACGTTGTATCTCGAAAAGAATTGTTGTGGCGTGTACGTCTTAACATGTAGCATCTAAAGAGAACCAAAAGGAGAATTTTCTTTCGTCAAAATTTTTCAGAAAATCACGTTTTAAGGAAATCCCGCATCGTGCGAAATTATCTTGTTTTTCCTAAACAACACGTTGTAAGTCGAAAAGCTTTCATGTTGCGTGTATGTCTAAGTGTGTAGCCTCAAAAGAGAAGGCACAGGACAGTTTTCTCTCGAAAGGATATGTAAGAATACCACTTCATAAGGAAATACAGTTTTGCAGAGTAAAGACATATACGTAAGCATTGGAAACTCCTTACGAGAAGAAATAACGCATAGTACAAAATTAGCTTGTATCTCCAAAACTACACGTTGTATCTCGAAAAGAATTGTTGTGGCGTGTACGTCTTTACATGTAGCATCTAAAGAGAACCAAAAGAAGAATTTTCTTTCGTCAAAATTTTTCAGAAAATCACGTTTTAAGGAAATCCCGCATCGTGCGAAATTATCTTGTTTTTCCTAAACAACACGTTGTAAGTCGAAAAGCTTTCATGTTGCGTATATGTCTAAGTGTGTAGCCTCAAAAGAGAAGGCACAGGACAGTTTTCTCTCGAAAGGATATGTAAGAATACCACTTCATAAGGAAATACAGTTTTGCAGAGTAAAGACATATACGTACGCATTGGAAACTCTTTACGAGAAGAAATAACGCATAGTACAAAATTAGCTTGTATCTCCAAAACTACACGTTGTATCTCGAAAAGAATTGTTGTGGCGTGTACGTCTTAACATGTAGCATCTAAAGAGAACCAAAAGGAGAATTTTCTATCGTCAAAATTTTTCAGAAAATCACGTTATAAGGAAATCCCGCATCGTGCGAAATTATCTTGTTTTTCCTAAACAACACGTTCTAAGTCGAAAAGCTTTCATGTTGCGTGTATGTCTAAGTGTGTAGCCTCAAAAGAGAAGGCACAGGACAGTTTTCTCTCGAAAGGATATGTAAGAATACCACTTCATAAGGAAATACAGTTTTGCAGAGTAAAGACATATACGTACGCATTGGAAACTCTTTACGAGAAGAAATAACGCATAGTACAAAATTAGCTTGTATCTCCAAAACTACACGTTGTATCTCGAAAAGAATTGTTGTGGCGTGTACGTCTTAACATGTAGCATCTAAAGAGAACCAAAAGGAGAATTTTCTTTCGTCAAAATTTTTCAGAAAATCACGTTTTAAGGAAATCCCGCATCGTGCGAAATTATCTTGTTTTTCCTAAACAACACGTTCTAAGTCGAAAAGCTTTCATGTTGCGTGTATGTCTAAGTGTGTAGCCTCAAAAGAGAAGGCACAGGACAGTTTTCTCTCGAAAGGATATGTAAGAATACCACTTCATAAGGAAATACAGTTTTGCAGCGTAAAGACATATACGTACGCATTGGAAACTCTTTACGAGAAGAAATAACGCATAGTACAAAATTAGCTTGTATCTCCAAAACTACACGTTGTATCTCGAAAAGAATTGTTGTGGCGTGTACGTCTTAACATGTAGCATCTAAAGAGAACCAAAAGGAGAATTTTCTTTCGTCAAAATTTTTCAGAAAATCACGTTTTAAGGAAATCCCGCATCGTGCGAAATTATCTTGTTTTTCCTAAACAACACGTTGTAAGTCGTAAAGCTTTCATGTTGCGTGTATGTCTAAGTGTGTAGCCTCAAAAGAGAAGGCACAGGACAGTTTTCTCTCGAAAGGATATGTAAGAATACCACTTCATAAGGAAATACAGTTTTGCAGAGTAAAGACATATACGTACGCATTGGAAACTCTTTACGAGAAGAAATAACGCATAGTACAAAATTAGCTTGTATCTCCAAAACTACACGTTGTATCTCGAAAAGAATTGTTGTGGCGTGTACGTCTTAACATGTAGCATCTAAAGAGAACCAAAAGGAGAATTTTCTTTCGTCAAAATTTTTCAGAAAATCACGTTATAAGGAAATCCCGCATCGTGCGAAATTATCTTGTTTTTCCTAAACAACACGTTCTAAGTCGAAAAGCTTTCATGTTGCGTGTATGTCTAAGTGTGTAGCCTCAAAAGAGAAGGCACAGGACAGTTTTCTCTCGAAAGGATATGTAAGAATACCACTTCATAAGGAAATACAGTTTTGCAGAGTAAAGACATATACGTACGCATTGGAAACTCTTTACGAGAAGAAATAACGCATAGTACAAAATTAGCTTGTATCTCCAAAACTACACGTTGTATCTCGAAAAGAATTGTTGTGGCGTGTACGTCTTAACATGTAGCATCTAAAGAGAACCAAAAGGAGAATTTTCTTTCGTCAAAATTTTTCAGAAAATCACGTTTTAAGGAAATCCCGCATCGTGCGAAATTATCTTGTTTTTCCTAAACAACACGTTGTAAGTCGAAAAGCTTTCATGTTGCGTGTATGTCTAAGTGTGTAGCCTCAAAAGAGAAGGCACAGGACAGTTTTCTCTCGAAAGGATATGTAAGAATACCACTTCATAAGGAAATACAGTTTTGCAGAGTAAAGACATATACGTACGCATTGGAAACTCTTTACGAGAAGAAATAACGCATAGTACAAAATTAGCTTGTATCTCCAAAACTACACGTTGTATCTCGAAAAGAATTGTTGTGGCGTGTACGTCTTAACATGTAGCATCTAAAGAGAACCAAAAGGAGAATTTTCTTTCGTCAAAATTTTTCAGAAAATCACGTTTTAAGGAAATCCCGCATCGTGCGAAATTATCTTGTTTTTCCTAAACAACACGTTGTAAGTCGAAAAGCTTTCATGTTGCGTGTATGTCTAAGTGTGTAGCCTCAAAAGAGAAGGCACAGGACAGTTTTCTCTCGAAAGGATATGTAAGAATACCACTTCATAAGGAAATACAGTTTTGCAGAGTAAAGACATATACGTACGCATTGGAAACTCTTTACGAGAAGAAATAACGCATAGTACAAAATTAGCTTGTATCTCCAAAACTACACGTTGTATCTCGAAAAGAATTGTTGTGGCGTGTACGTCTTAACATGTAGCATCTAAAGAGAACCAAAAGGAGAATTTTCTTTCGTCAAAATTTTTCAGAAAATCACGTTTTAAGGAAATCCCGCATCGTGCGAAATTATCTTGTTTTTCCTAAACAACACGTTGTAAGTCGAAAAGCTTTCATGTTGCGTGTATGTCTAAGTGTGTAGCCTCAAAAGAGAAGGCACAGGACAGTTTTCTCTCGAAAGGATATGTAAGAATACCACTTCATAAGGAAATACAGTTTTGCAGAGTAAAGACATATACGTACGCATTGGAAACTCCTTACGAGAAGAAATAACGCATAGTACAAAATTAGCTTGTATCTCCAAAACTACACGTTGTATCTCGAAAAGAATTGTTGTGGCGTGTACGTCTTAACATGTAGCATCTAAAGAGAACCAAAAGGAGAATTTTCTTTCGTCAAAATTTTTCAGAAAATCACGTTTTAAGGAAATCCCGCATCGTGCGAAATTATCTTGTTTTTCCTAAACAACACGTTGTAAGTCGAAAAGCTTTCATGTTGCGTGTATGTCTAAGTGTGTAGCCTCAAAAGAGAAGGCACAGGACAGTTTTCTCTCGAAAGGATATGTAAGAATACCACTTCATAAGGAAATACAGTTTTGCAGCGTAAAGACATATACGTACGCATTGGAAACTCTTTACGAGAAGAAATAACGCATAGTACAAAATTAGCTTGTATCTCCAAAACTACACGTTGTATCTCGAAAAGAATTGTTGTGGCGTGTACGTCTTAACATGTAGCATCTAAAGAGAACCAAAAGGAGAATTTTCTTTCGTCAAAATTTTTCAGAAAATCACGTTTTAAGGAAATCCCGCATCGTGCGAAATTATCTTGTTTTTCCTAAACAACACGTTGTAAGTCGTAAAGCTTTCATGTTGCGTGTATGTCTAAGTGTGTAGCCTCAAAAGAGAAGGCACAGGACAGTTTTCTCTCGAAAGGATATGTAAGAATACCACTTCATAAGGAAATACAGTTTTGCAGAGTAAAGACATATACGTACGCATTGGAAACTCTTTACGAGAAGAAATAACGCATAGTACAAAATTAGCTTGTATCTCCAAAACTACACGTTGTATCTCGAAAAGAATTGTTGTGGCGTGTACGTCTTAACATGTAGCATCTAAAGAGAACCAAAAGGAGAATTTTCTTTCGTCAAAATTTTTCAGAAAATCACGTTATAAGGAAATCCCGCATCGTGCGAAATTATCTTGTTTTTCCTAAACAACACGTTCTAAGTCGAAAAGCTTTCATGTTGCGTGTATGTCTAAGTGTGTAGCCTCAAAAGAGAAGGCACAGGACAGTTTTCTCTCGAAAGGATATGTAAGAATACCACTTCATAAGGAAATACAGTTTTGCAGAGTAAAGACATATACGTACGCATTGGAAACTCTTTACGAGAAGAAATAACGCATAGTACAAAATTAGCTTGTATCTCCAAAACTACACGTTGTATCTCGAAAAGAATTGTTGTGGCGTGTACGTCTTAACATGTAGCATCTAAAGAGAACCAAAAGGAGAATTTTCTTTCGTCAAAATTTTTCAGAAAATCACGTTTTAAGGAAATCCCGCATCGTGCGAAATTATCTTGTTTTTCCTAAACAACACGTTGTAAGTCGAAAAGCTTTCATGTTGCGTGTATGTCTAAGTGTGTAGCCTCAAAAGAGAAGGCACAGGACAGTTTTCTCTCGAAAGGATATGTAAGAATACCACTTCATAAGGAAATACAGTTTTGCAGAGTAAAGACATATACGTACGCATTGGAAACTCTTTACGAGAAGAAATAACGCATAGTACAAAATTAGCTTGTATCTCCAAAACTACACGTTGTATCTCGAAAAGAATTGTTGTGGCGTGTACGTCTTAACATGTAGCATCTAAAGAGAACCAAAAGGAGAATTTTCTTTCGTCAAAATTTTTCAGAAAATCACGTTTTAAGGAAATCCCGCATCGTGCGAAATTATCTTGTTTTTCCTAAACAACACGTTGTAAGTCGAAAAGCTTTCATGTTGCGTGTATGTCTAAGTGTGTAGCCTCAAAAGAGAAGGCACAGGACAGTTTTCTCTCGAAAGGATATGTAAGAATACCACTTCATAAGGAAATACAGTTTTGCAGAGTAAAGACATATACGTACGCATTGGAAACTCTTTACGAGAAGAAATAACGCATAGTACAAAATTAGCTTGTATCTCCAAAACTACACGTTGTATCTCGAAAAGAATTGTTGTGGCGTGTACGTCTTAACATGTAGCATCTAAAGAGAACCAAAAGGAGAATTTTCTTTCGTCAAAATTTTTCAGAAAATCACGTTTTAAGGAAATCCCGCATCGTGCGAAATTATCTTGTTTTTCCTAAACAACACGTTGTAAGTCGAAAAGCTTTCATGTTGCGTGTATGTCTAAGTGTGTAGCCTCAAAAGAGAAGGCACAGGACAGTTTTCTCTCGAAAGGATATGTAAGAATACCACTTCATAAGGAAATACAGTTTTGCAGAGTAAAGACATATACGTACGCATTGGAAACTCCTTACGAGAAGAAATAACGCATAGTACAAAATTAGCTTGTATCTCCAAAACTACACGTTGTATCTCGAAAAGAATTGTTGTGGCGTGTACGTCTTAACATGTAGCATCTAAAGAGAACCAAAAGGAGAATTTTCTTTCGTCAAAATTTTTCAGAAAATCACGTTTTAAGGAAATCCCGCATCGTGCGAAATTATCTTGTTTTTCCTAAACAACACGTTGTAAGTCGAAAAGCTTTCATGTTGCGTGTATGTCTAAGTGTGTAGCCTCAAAAGAGAAGGCACAGGACAGTTTTCTCTCGAAAGGATATGTAAGAATACCACTTCATAAGGAAATACAGTTTTGCAGAGTAAAGACATATACGTACGCATTGGAAACTCTTTACGAGAAGAAATAACGCATAGTACAAAATTAGCTTGTATCTCCAAAACTACACGTTGTATCTCGAAAAGAATTGTTGTGGCGTGTACGTCTTTACATGTAGCATCTAAAGAGAACCAAATGGAGAATTTTCTTTCGTCAAAATTTTTCAGAAAATCACGTTTTAAGGAAATCCCGCATCGTGCGAAATTATCTTGTTTTTCCTAAACAACACGTTGTAAGTCGAAAAGCTTTCATGTTGCGTGTATGTCTAAGTGTGTAGCCTCAAAAGAGAAGGCACAGGACAGTTTTCTCTCGAAAGGATATGTAAGAATACCACTTCATAAGGAAATACAGTTTTGCAGAGTAAAGACATATACGTACGCATTGGAAACTCTTTACGAGAAGAAATAACGCATAGTACAAAATTAGCTTGTATCTCCAAAACTACACGTTGTATCTCGAAAAGAATTGTTGTGGCGTGTACGTCTTAACATGTAGCATCTAAAGAGAACCAAAAGGAGAATTTTCTTTCGTCAAAATTTTTCAGAAAATCACGTTTTAAGGAAATCCCGCATCGTGCGAAATTATCTTGTTTTTCCTAAACAACACGTTGTAAGTCGAAAAGCTTTCATGTTGCGTGTATGTCTAAGTGTGTAGCCTCAAAAGAGAAGGCACAGGACAGTTTTCTCTCGAAAGGATATGTAAGAATACCACTTCATAAGGAAATACAGTTTTGCAGAGTAAAGACATATACGTACGCATTGGAAACTCTTTACGAGAAGAAATAACGCATAGTACAAAATTAGCTTGTATCTCCAAAACTACACGTTGTATCTCGAAAAGAATTGTTGTGGCGTGTACGTCTTAACATGTAGCATCTAAAGAGAACCAAAAGGAGAATTTTCTTTCGTCAAAATTTTTCAGAAAATCACGTTTTAAGGAAATCCCGCATCGTGCGAAATTATCTTGTTTTTCCTAAACAACACGTTGTAAGTCGAAAAGCTTTCATGTTGCGTGTATGTCTAAGTGTGTAGCCTCAAAAGAGAAGGCACAGGACAGTTTTCTCTCGAAAGGATATGTAAGAATACCACTTCATAAGGAAATACAGTTTTGCAGAGTAAAGACATATACGTACGCATTGGAAACTCCTTACGAGAAGAAATAACGCATAGTACAAAATTAGCTTGTATCTCCAAAACTACACGTTGTATCTCGAAAAGAATTGTTGTGGCGTGTACGTCTTTACATGTAGCATCTAAAGAGAACCAAAAGAAGAATTTTCTTTCGTCAAAATTTTTCAGAAAATCACGTTTTAAGGAAATCCCGCATCGTGCGAAATTATCTTGTTTTTCCTAAACAACACGTTGTAAGTCGAAAAGCTTTCATGTTGCGTGTATGTCTAAGTGTGTAGCCTCAAAAGAGAAGGCACAGGACAGTTTTCTCTCGAAAGGATATGTAAGAATACCACTTCATAAGGAAATACAGTTTTGCAGAGTAAAGACATATACGTACGCATTGGAAACTCTTTACGAGAAGAAATAACGCATAGTACAAAATTAGCTTGTATCTCCAAAACTACACGTTGTATCTCGAAAAGAATTGTTGTGGCGTGTACGTCTTAACATGTAGCATCTAAAGAGAACCAAAAGGAGAATTTTCTTTCGTCAAAATTTTTCAGAAAATCACGTTTTAAGGAATTCCCGCATCGTGCGAAATTATCTTTTTTTTCCTAAACAACACGTTGTAAGTCGAAAAGCTTTCATGTTGCGTGTATGTCTAAGTGTGTAGCCTCAAAAGAGAAGGCACAGGACAGTTTTCTCTCGAAAGGATATGTAAGAATACCACTTCATAAGGAAATACAGTTTTGCAGAGTAAAGACATATACGTACGCATTGGAAACTCCTTACGAGAAGAAATAACGCATAGTACAAAATTAGCTTGTATCTCCAAAACTACACGTTGTATCTCGAAAAGAATTGTTGTGGCGTGTACGTCTTAACATGTAGCATCTAAAGAGAACCAAAAGGAGAATTTTCTTTCGTCAAAATTTTTCAGAAAATCACGTTTTAAGGAAATCCCGCATCGTGCGAAATTATCTTGTTTTTCCTAAACAACACGTTGTAAGTCGAAAAGCTTTCATGTTGCGTGTATGTCTAAGTGTGTAGCCTCAAAAGAGAAGGCACAGGACAGTTTTCTCTCGAAAGGATATGTAAGAATACCACTTCATAAGGAAATACAGTTTTGCAGAGTAAAGACATATACGTACGCATTGGAAACTCTTTACGAGAAGAAATAACGCATAGTACAAAATTAGCTTGTATCTCCAAAACTACACGTTGTATCTCGAAAAGAATTGTTGTGGCGTGTACGTCTTAACATGTAGCATCTAAAGAGAACCAAAAGGAGAATTTTCTTTCGTCAAAATTTTTCAGAAAATCACGTTTTAAGGAAATCCCGCATCGTGCGAAATTATCTTGTTTTTCCTAAACAACACGTTGTAAGTCGAAAAGCTTTCATGTTGCGTGTATGTCTAAGTGTGTAGCCTCAAAAGAGAAGGCACAGGACAGTTTTCTCTCGAAAGGATATGTAAGAATACCACTTCATAAGGAAATACAGTTTTGCAGAGTAAAGACATATACGTACGCATTGGAAACTCTTTACGAGAAGAAATAACGCATAGTACAAAATTAGCTTGTATCTCCAAAACTACACGTTGTATCTCGAAAAGAATTGTTGTGGCGTGTACGTCTTAACATGTAGCATCTAAAGAGAACCAAAAGGAGAATTTTCTTTCGTCAAAATTTTTCAAAAAATCACGTTTTAAGGAAATCCCGCATCGTGCGAAATTATCTTGTTTTTCCTAAACAACACGTTGTAAGTCGAAAAGCTTTCATGTTGCGTGTATGTCTAAGTGTGTAGCCTCAAAAGAGAAGGCACAGGACAGTTTTCTCTCGAAAGGATATGTAAGAATACCACTTCATAAGGAAATACAGTTTTGCAGATTAAAGACATATACGTACGCATTGGAAACTCTTTACGAGAAGAAATAACGCATAGTACAAAATTAGCTTGTATCTCCAAAACTACACGTTGTATCTCGAAAAGAATTGTTGTGGCGTGTACGTCTTAACATGTAGAATCTAAAGAGAACCAAAAGGAGAATTTTCTTTCGTCAAAATTTTTCAGAAAATCACGTTTTAAGGAAATCCCGCATCGTGCGAAATTATCTTGTTTTTCCTAAACAACACGTTGTAAGTCGAAAAGCTTTCATGTTGCGTGTATGTCTAAGTGTGTAGCCTCAAAAGAGAAGGCACAGGACAGTTTTCTCTCGAAAGGATATGTAAGAATACCACTTCATAAGGAAATACAGTTTTGCAGAGTAAAGACATATACGTACGCATTGGAAACTCCTTACGAGAAGAAATAACGCATAGTACAAAATTAGCTTGTATCTCCAAAACTACACGTTGTATCTCGAAAAGAATTGTTGTGGCGTGTACGTCTTTACATGTAGCATCTAAAGAGAACCAAAAGAAGAATTTTCTTTCGTCAAAATTTTTCAGAAAATCACGTTTTAAGGAAATCCCGCATCGTGCGAAATTATCTTGTTTTTCCTAAACAACACGTTGTAAGTCGAAAAGCTTTCATGTTGCGTGTATGTCTAAGTGTATAGCCTCAAAAGAGAAGGCACAGGACAGTTTTCTCTCGAAAGGATATGTAAGAATACCACTTCATAAGGAAATACAGTTTTGCAGAGTAAAGACATATACGTACGCATTGGAAACTCTTTACGAGAAGAAATAACGCATAGTACAAAATTAGCTTGTATCTCCAAAACTACACGTTGTATCTCGAAAAGAATTGTTGTGGCGTGTACGTCTTAACATGTAGCATCTAAAGAGAACCAAAAGGAGAATTTTCTTTCGTCAAAATTTTTCAGAAAATCACGTTTTAAGGAAATCCCGCATCGTGCGAAATTATCTTGTTTTTCCTAAACAACACGTTGTAAGTCGAAAAGCTTTCATGTTGCGTGTATGTCTAAGTGTGTAGCCTCAAAAGAGAAGGCACAGGACAGTTTTCTCTCGAAAGGATATGTAAGAATACCACTTCATAAGGAAATACAGTTTTGCAGAGTAAAGACATATACGTACGCATTGGAAACTCCTTACGAGAAGAAATAACGCATAGTACAAAATTAGCTTGTATCTCCAAAACTACACGTTGTATCTCGAAAAGAATTGTTGTGGCGTGTACGTCTTAACATGTAGCATCTAAAGAGAACCAAAAGGAGAATTTTCTTTCGTCAAAATTTTTCAGAAAATCACGTTTTAAGGAAATCCCGCATCGTGCGAAATTATCTTGTTTTTCCTAAACAACACGTTGTAAGTCGAAAAGCTTTCATGTTGCGTGTATGTCTAAGTGTGTAGCCTCAAAAGAGAAGGCACAGGACAGTTTTCTCTCGAAAGGATATGTAAGAATACCACTTCATAAGGAAATACAGTTTTGCAGAGTAAAGACATATACGTACGCATTGGAAACTCTTTACGAGAAGAAATAACGCATAGTACAAAATTAGCTTGTATCTCCAAAACTACACGTTGTATCTCGAAAAGAATTGTTGTGGCGTGTACGTCTTAACATGTAGCATCTAAAGAGAACCAAAAGGAGAATTTTCTTTCGTCAAAATTTTTCAGAAAATCACGTTTTAAGGAAATCCCGCATCGTGCGAAATTATCTTGTTTTTCCTAAACAACACGTTGTAAGTCGAAAAGCTTTCATGTTGCGTGTATGTCTAAGTGTGTAGCCTCAAAAGAGAAGGCACAGGACAGTTTTCTCTCGAAAGGATATGTAAGAATACCACTTCATAAGGAAATACAGTTTTGCAGAGTAAAGACATATACGTACGCATTGGAAACTCTTTACGAGAAGAAATAACGCATAGTACAAAATTAGCTTGTATCTCCAAAACTACACGTTGTATCTCGAAAAGAATTGTTGTGGCGTGTACGTCTTAACATGTAGCATCTAAAGAGAACCAAAAGGAGAATTTTCTTTCGTCAAAATTTTTCAAAAAATCACGTTTTAAGGAAATCCCGCATCGTGCGAAATTATCTTGTTTTTCCTAAACAACACGTTGTAAGTCGAAAAGCTTTCATGTTGCGTGTATGTCTAAGTGTGTAGCCTCAAAAGAGAAGGCACAGGACAGTTTTCTCTCGAAAGGATATGTAAGAATACCACTTCATAAGGAAATACAGTTTTGCAGATTAAAGACATATACGTACGCATTGGAAACTCTTTACGAGAAGAAATAACGCATAGTACAAAATTAGCTTGTATCTCCAAAACTACACGTTGTATCTCGAAAAGAATTGTTGTGGCGTGTACGTCTTAACATGTAGAATCTAAAGAGAACCAAAAGGAGAATTTTCTTTCGTCAAAATTTTTCAGAAAATCACGTTTTAAGGAAATCCCGCATCGTGCGAAATTATCTTGTTTTTCCTAAACAACACGTTGTAAGTCGAAAAGCTTTCATGTTGCGTGTATGTCTAAGTGTGTAGCCTCAAAAGAGAAGGCACAGGACAGTTTTCTCTCGAAAGGATATGTAAGAATACCACTTCATAAGGAAATACAGTTTTGCAGAGTAAAGACATATACGTACGCATTGGAAACTCCTTACGAGAAGAAATAACGCATAGTACAAAATTAGCTTGTATCTCCAAAACTACACGTTGTATCTCGAAAAGAATTGTTGTGGCGTGTACGTCTTTACATGTAGCATCTAAAGAGAACCAAAAGAAGAATTTTCTTTCGTCAAAATTTTTCAGAAAATCACGTTTTAAGGAAATCCCGCATCGTGCGAAATTATCTTGTTTTTCCTAAACAACACGTTGTAAGTCGAAAAGCTTTCATGTTGCGTGTATGTCTAAGTGTATAGCCTCAAAAGAGAAGGCACAGGACAGTTTTCTCTCGAAAGGATATGTAAGAATACCACTTCATAAGGAAATACAGTTTTGCAGAGTAAAGACATATACGTACGCATTGGAAACTCTTTACGAGAAGAAATAACGCATAGTACAAAATTAGCTTGTATCTCCAAAACTACACGTTGTATCTCGAAAAGAATTGTTGTGGCGTGTACGTCTTAACATGTAGCATCTAAAGAGAACCAAAAGGAGAATTTTCTTTCGTCAAAATTTTTCAGAAAATCACGTTATAAGGAAATCCCGCATCGTGAGAAATTATCTTGTTTTTCCTAAACAACACGTTCTAAGTCGAAAAGCTTTCATGTTGCGTGTATGTCTAAGTGTGTAGCCTCAAAAGAGAAGGCACAGGACAGTTTTCTCTCGAAAGGATATGTAAGAATACCACTTCATAAGGAAATACAGTTTTGCAGAGTAAAGACATATACGTACGCATTGGAAACTCTTTACGAGAAGAAATAACGCATAGTACAAAATTAGCTTGTATCTCCAAAACTACACGTTGTATCTCGAAAAGAATTGTTGTGGCGTGTACGTCTTAACATGTAGCATCTAAAGAGAACCAAAAGGAGAATTTTCTTTCGTCAAAATTTTTCAGAAAATCACGTTTTAAGGAAATCCCGCATCGTGCGAAATTATCTTGTTTTCCCTAAACAACACGTTGTAAGTCGAAAAGCTTTCATGTTGCGTGTATGTCTAAGTGTGTAGCCTCAAAAGAGAAGGCACAGGACAGTTTTCTCTCGAAAGGATATGTAAGAATACCACTTCATAAGGAAATACAGTTTTGCAGAGTAAAGACATATACGTACGCATTGGAAACTCCTTACGAGAAGAAATAACGCATAGTACAAAATTAGCTTGTATCTCCAAAACTACACGTTGTATCTCGAAAAGTATTGTTGTGGCGTGTACGTCTTTACATGTAGCATCTAAAGAGAACCAAAAGGAGAATTTTCTTTCGTCAAAATTTTTCAGAAAATCACGTTTTAAGGAAATCCCGCATCGTGCGAAATTATCTTGTTTTTCCTAAACAACACGTTGTAAGTCGAAAAGCTTTCATGTTGCGTGTATGTCTAAGTGTGTAGCCTCAAAAGAGAAGGCACAGGACAGTTTTCTCTCGAAAGGATATGTAAGAATACCACTTCATAAGGAAATACAGTTTTGCAGAGTAAAGACATATACGTACGCATTGCAAACTCCTTACGAGAAGAAATAACGCATAGTACAAAATTAGCTTGTATCTCCAAAACTACACGTTGTATCTCGAAAAGAATTGTTGTGGCGTGTACGTCTTAACATGTAGCATCTAAAGAGAACCAAAAGGAGAATTTTCTTTCGTCAAAATTTTTCAGAAAATCACGTTTTAAGGAAATCCCGCATCGTGCGAAATTATCTTGTTTTTCCTAAACAACACGTTGTAAGTCGAAAAGCTTTCATGTTGCGTGTATGTCTAAGTGTGTAGCCTCAAAAGAGAAGGCACAGGACAGTTTTCTCTCGAAAGGATATGTAAGAATACCACTTCATAAGGAAATACAGTTTTGCAGAGTAAAGACATATACGTACGCATTGGAAACTCTTTACGAGAAGAAATAACGCATAGTACAAAATTAGCTTGTATCTCCAAAAATACACGTTGTATCTCGAAAAGAATTGTTGTGGCGTGTACGTCTTAACATGTAGCATCTAAAGAGAACCGAAAGGAGAATTTTCTTTCGTCAAAATTTTTCAGAAAATCACGTTTTAAGGAAATCCCGCATCGTGCGAAATTATCTTGTTTTTCCAAAACAACACGTTGTAAGTCGAAAAGCTTTCATGTTGCGTGTATGTCTAAGTGTGTAGCCTCAAAAGAGAAGGCACAGGACAGTTTTCTCTCGAAAGGATATGTAAGAATACCACTTCATAAGGAAATACAGTTTTGCAGAGTAAAGACATATACGTACGCATTGGAAACTCCTTACGAGAAGAAATAACGCATAGTACAAAATTAGCTTGTATCTCCAAAACTACACATTGTATCTCGAAAAGAATTGTTGTGGCGTGTACGTCTTTACATGTAGCATCTAAAGAGAACCAAAAGAAGAATTTTCTTTCGTCAAAATTTTTCAGAAAATCACGTTTTAAGGAAAACCCGCATCGTGCGAAATTATCTTGTTTTTCCTAAACAACACGTTGTAAGTCGAAAAGCTTTCATGTTGCGTGTATGTCTAAGTGTGTAGCCTCAAAAGAGAAGGCACAGGACAGTTTTCTCTCGAAAGGATATGTAAGAATACCACTTCATAAGGAAATACAGTTTTGCAGAGTAAAGACATATACGTACGCATTGGAAACTCTTTACGAGAAGAAATAACGCATAGTACAAAATTAGCTTGTATCTCCAAAACTACACGTTGTATCTCGAAAAGAATTGTTGTGGCGTGTACGTCTTAACATGTAGCATCTAAAGAGAACCAAAAGGAGAATTTTCTTTCGTCAAAATTTTTCAGAAAATCACGTTTTAAGGAAATCCCGCATCGTGCGAAATTATCTTGTTTTTCCTAAACAACACGTTGTAAGTCGAAAAGCTTTCATGTTGCGTGTATGTCTAAGTGTGTAGCCTCAAAAGAGAAGGCACAGGACAGTTTTCTCTCGAAAGGATATGTAAGAATACCACTTCATAAGGAAATACAGTTTTGCAGAGTAAAGACATATACGTACGCATTGGAAACTCTTTACGAGAAGAAATAACGCATAGTACAAAATTAGCTTGTATCTCCAAAACTACACGTTGTATCTCGAAAAGAATTGTTGTGGCGTGTACGTCTTTACATGTAGCATCTAAAGAGAACCAAAAGGACAATTTTCTTTCGTCAAAATTTTTCAGAAAATCACGTTTTAAGGAAATCCCGCATCGTGCGAAATTATCTTGTTTTTCCTAAACAACACGTTGTAAGTCGAAAAGCTTTCATGTTGCGTGTATGTCTACGTGTGTAGCCTCAAAAGAGAAGGCACAGGACAGTTTTCTCTCGAAAGGATATGTAAGAATACCACTTCATAAGGAAATACAGTTTTGCAGAGTAAAGACATATACGTACGCATTGGAAACTCCTTACGAGAAGAAATAACGCATAGTACAAAATTAGCTTGTATCTCCAAAACTACACGTTGTATCTCGAAAAGAATTGTTGTGGCGTGTACGTCTTAACATGTAGCATCTAAAGAGAACCAAAAGGAGAATTTTCTTTCGTCAAAATTTTTCAGAAACTCACGTTTTAAGGAAATCCCGCATCGTGCGAAATTATCTTGTTTTTCCTAAACAACACGTTGTAAGTCGAAAAGCTTTCATGTTGCGTGTATGTCTAAGTGTGTAGCCTCAAAAGAGAAGGCACAGGACAGTTTTCTCTCGAAAGGATATGTAAGAATACCACTTCATAAGGAAATACAGTTTTGCAGAGTAAAGACATATACGTACGCATTGGAAACTCTTTACGAGAAGAAATAACGCATAGTACAAAATTAGCTTGTATCTCCAAAACTACACGTTGTATCTCGAAAAGAATTGTTGTGGCGTGTACGTCTTAACATGTAGCATCTAAAGAGAACCAAAAGGAGAATTTTCTTTCGTCAAAATTTTTCAGAAAATCACGTTTTAAGGAAATCCCGCATCGTGCGAAATTATCTTGTGTTTCCTAAACAACACGTTGTAAGTCGAAAAGCTTTCATGTTGCGTGTATGTCTAAGTGTGTAGCCTCAAAAGAGAAGGCACAGGACAGTTTTCTCTCGAAAGGATATGTAAGAATACCACTTCATAAGGAAATACAGTTTTGCAGAGTAAAGACATACGTACGCATTGGAAACTCCTTACGAGAAGAAATAACGCATAGTACAAAATTAGCTTGTATCTCCAAAACTACACGTTGTATCTCGAAAAGAATTGTTGTGGCGTGTACGTCTTAACATGTAGCATCTAAAGAGAACCAAAAGGAGAATTTTCTTTCGTCAAAATTTTTCAGAAAATCACGTTTTAAGGAAATCCCGCATCGTGCGAAATTATCTTGTTTTTCCTAAACAACACGTTGTAAGTCGAAAAGCTTTCATGTTGCGTGTATGTCTAAGTGTGTAGCCTCAAAAGAGAAGGCACAGGACAGTTTTCTCTCGAAAGGATATGTAAGAATACCACTTCATAAGGAAATACAGTTTTGCAGCGTAAAGACATATACGTACGCATTGGAAACTCTTTACGAGAAGAAATAACGCATAGTACAAAATTAGCTTGTATCTCCAAAACTACACGTTGTATCTCGAAAAGAATTGTTGTGGCGTGTACGTCTTAACATGTAGCATCTAAAGAGAACCAAAAGGAGAATTTTCTTTCGTCAAAATTTTTCAGAAAATCACGTTTTAAGGAAATCCCGCATCGTGCGAAATTATCTTGTTTTTCCTAAACAACACGTTGTAAGTCGAAAAGCTTTCATGTTGCGTGTATGTCTAAGTGTGTAGCCTCAAAAGAGAAGGCACAGGACAGTTTTCTCTCGAAAGGATATGTAAGAATACCACTTCATAAGGAAATACAGTTTTGCAGAGTAAAGACATATACGTACGCATTGGAAACTCTTTACGAGAAGAAATAACGCATAGTACAAAATTAGCTTGTATCTCCAAAACTACACGTTGTATCTCGAAAAGAATTGTTGTGGCGTGTACGTCTTAACATGTAGCATCTAAAGAGAACCAAAAGGAGAATTTTCTTTCGTCAAAATTTTTCAGAAAATCACGTTTTAAGGAAATCCCGCATCGTGCGAAATTATCTTGTTTTTCCTAAACAACACGTTGTAAGTCGAAAAGCTTTCATGTTGCGTGTATGTCTAAGTGTGTAGCCTCAAAAGAGAAGGCACAGGACAGTTTTCTCTCGAAAGGATATGTAAGAATACCACTTCATAAGGAAATACAGTTTTGCAGAGTAAAGACATATACGTACGCATTGGAAACTCTTTACGAGAAGAAATAACGCATAGTACAAAATTAGCTTGTATCTCCAAAACTACACGTTGTATCTCGAAAAGAATTGTTGTGGCGTGTACGTCTTAACATGTAGCATCTAAAGAGAACCAAAAGGAGAATTTTCTTTCGTCAAAATTTTTCAGAAAATCACGTTTTAAGGAAATCCCGCATCGTGCGAAATTATCTTGTTTTTCCTAAACAACACGTTGTAAGTCGAAAAGCTTTCATGTTGCGTGTATGTCTAAGTGTGTAGCCTCAAAAGAGAAGGCACAGGACAGTTTTCTCTCGAAAGGATATGTAAGAATACCACTTCATAAGGAAATACAGTTTTGCAGCGTAAAGACATATACGTACGCATTGGAAACTCTTTACGAGAAGAAATAACGCATAGTACAAAATTAGCTTGTATCTCCAAAACTACACGTTGTATCTCGAAAAGAATTGTTGTGGCGTGTACGTCTTAACATGTAGCATCTAAAGAGAACCAAAAGGAGAATTTTCTTTCGTCAAAATTTTTCAGAAAATCACGTTTTAAGGAAATCCCGCATCGTGCGAAATTATCTTGTTTTTCCTAAACAACACGTTGTAAGTCGAAAAGCTTTCATGTTGCGTGTATGTCTAAGTGTGTAGCCTCAAAAGAGAAGGCACAGGACAGTTTTCTCTCGAAAGGATATGTAAGAATACCACTTCATAAGGAAATACAGTTTTGCAGAGTAAAGACATATACGTACGCATTGGAAACTCTTTACGAGAAGAAATAACGCATAGTACAAAATTAGCTTGTATCTCCAAAACTACACGTTGTATCTCGAAAAGAATTGTTGTGGCGTGTACGTCTTAACATGTAGCATCTAAAGAGAACCAAAAGGAGAATTTTCTTTCGTCAAAATTTTTCAGAAAATCACGTTTTAAGGAAATCCCGCATCGTGCGAAATTATCTTGTTTTTCCTAAACAACACGTTGTAAGTCGAAAAGCTTTCATGTTGCGTGTATGTCTAAGTGTGTAGCCTCAAAAGAGAAGGCACAGGACAGTTTTCTCTCGAAAGGATATGTAAGAATACCACTTCATAAGGAAATACAGTTTTGCAGAGTAAAGACATATACGTACGCATTGGAAACTCTTTACGAGAAGAAATAACGCATAGTACAAAATTAGCTTGTATCTCCAAAACTACACGTTGTATCTCGAAAAGAATTGTTGTGGCGTGTACGTCTTAACATGTAGCATCTAAAGAGAACCAAAAGGAGAATTTTCTTTCGTCAAAATTTTTCAGAAAATCACGTTGTAAGGAAATCCCGCATCGTGCGAAATTATCTTGTTTTCCCTAAACAACACGTTGTAAGTCGAAAAGCTTTCATGTTGCGTGTATGTCTAAGTGTGTAGCCTCAAAAGAGAAGGCACAGGACAGTTTTCTCTCGAAAGGATATGTAAGAATACCACTTCATAAGGAAATACAGTTTTGCAGAGTAAAGACATATACGTACGCATTAGAAACTCCTTACGAGAAGAAATAACGCATAGTACAAAATTAGCTTGTATCTCCAAAACTACACGTTGTATCTCGAAAAGAATTGTTGTGGCGTGTACGTCTTTACATGTAGCATCTAAAGAGAACCAAAAGAAGAATTTTCTTTCGTCAAAATTTTTCAGAAAATCACGTTTTAAGGAAATCCCGCATCGTGCGAAATTATCTTGTTTTTCCTAAACAACACGTTGTAAGTCGAAAAGCTTTCATGTTGCGTGTATGTCTAAGTGTGTAGCCTCAAAAGAGAAGGCACAGGACAGTTTTCTCTCGAAAGGATATGTAAGAATACCACTTCATAAGGAAATACAGTTTTGCAGAGTAAAGACATATACGTACGCATTGGAAACTCTTTACGAGAAGAAATAACGCATAGTACAAAATTAGCTTGTATCTCCAAAACTACACGTTGTATCTCGAAAAGAATTGTTGTGGCGTGTACGTCTTAACATGTAGCATCTAAAGAGAACCAAAAGGAGAATTTTCTTTCGTCAAAATTTTTCAGAAAATCACGTTTTAAGGAAATCCCGCATCGTGCGAAATTATCTTGTTTTTCCTAAACAACACGTTGTAAGTCGAAAAGCTTTCATGTTGCGTGTATGTCTAAGTGTGTAGCCTCAAAAGAGAAGGCACAGGACAGTTTTCTCTCGAAAGGATATGTAAGAATACCACTTCATAAGGAAATACAGTTTTGCAGAGTAAAGACATATACGTACGCATTGGAAACTCTTTACGAGAAGAAATAACGCATAGTACAAAATTAGCTTGTATCTCCAAAACTACACGTTGTATCTCGAAAAGAATTGTTGTGGCGTGTACGTCTTAACATGTAGCATCTAAAGAGAACCAAAAGGAGAATTTTCTTTCGTCAAAATTTTTCAGAAAATCACGTTTTAAGGAAATCCCGCATCGTGCGAAATTATCTTGTTTTTCCTAAACAACACGTTGTAAGTCGAAAAGCTTTCATGTTGCGTGTATGTCTAAGTGTGTAGCCTCAAAAGAGAAGGCACAGGACAGTTTTCTCTCGAAAGGATATGTAAGAATACCACTTCATAAGGAAATACAGTTTTGCAGAGTAAAGACATATACGTACGCATTGGAAACTCTTTACGAGAAGAAATAACGCATAGTACAAAATTAGCTTGTATCTCCAAAACTACACGTTGTATCTCGAAAAGAATTGCTGTGGCGTGTACGTCTTAACATGTAGCATCTAAAGAGAACCAAAAGGAGAATTTTCTTTCGTCAAAATTTTTCAGAAAATCACGTTTTAAGGAAATCCCGCATCGTGCGAAATTATCTTGTTTTTCCTAAACAACACGTTGTAAGTCGAAAAGCTTTCATGTTGCGTGTATGTCTAAGTGTGTAGCCTCAAAAGAGAAGGCACAGGACAGTTTTCTCTCGAAAGGATATGTAAGAATACCACTTCATAAGGAAATACAGTTTTGCAGAGTAAAGACATACGTACGCATTGGAAACTCCTTACGAGAAGAAATAACGCATAGTACAAAATTAGCTTGTATCTCCAAAACTACACGTTGTATCTCGAAAAGAATTGTTGTGGCGTGTACGTCTTAACATGTAGCATCTAAAGAGAACCAAAAGGAGAATTTTCTTTCGTCAACATTTTTCAGAAAATCACGTTTTAAGGAAATCCCGCATCGTGCGAAATTATCTTGTTTTTCCTAAACAACACGTTGTAAGTCGAAAAGCTTTCATGTTGCGTGTATGTCTAAGTGTGTAGCCTCAAAAGAGAAGGCACAGGACAGTTTTCTCTCGAAAGGATATGTAAGAATACCACTTCATAAGGAAATACAGTTTTGCAGAGTAAAGACATATACGTACGCATTGGAAACTCTTTACGAGAAGAAATAACGCATAGTACAAAATTAGCTTGTATCTCCAAAACTACACGTTGTATCTCGAAAAGAATTGTTGTGGCGTGTACGTCTTAACATGTAGCATCTAAAGAGAACCAAAAGGAGAATTTTCTTTCGTCAAAATTTTTCAGAAAATCACGTTTTAAGGAAATCCCGCATCGTGCGAAATTATCTTGTTTTTCCTAAACAACACGTTGTAAGTCGAAAAGCTTTCATGTTGCGTGTATGTCTAAGTGTGTAGCCTCAAAAGAGAAGGCACAGGACAGTTTTCTCTCGAAAGGATATGTAAGAATACCACTTCATAAGGAAATACAGTTTTGCAGAGTAAAGACATATACGTACGCATTGGAAACTCTTTACGAGAAGAAATAACGCATAGTACAAAATTAGCTTGTATCTCCAAAACTACACGTTGTATCTCGAAAAGAATTGTTGTGGCGTGTACGTCTTAACATGTAGCATCTAAAGAGAACCAAAAGGAGAATTTTCTTTCGTCAAAATTTTTCAGAAAATCACGTTTTAAGGAAATCCCGCATCGTGCGAAATTATCTTGTTTTTCCTAAACAACACGTTGTAAGTCGAAAAGCTTTCATGTTGCGTGTATGTCTAAGTGTGTAGCCTCAAAAGAGAAGGCACAGGACAGTTTTCTCTCGAAAGGATATGTAAGAATACCACTTCATAAGGAAATACAGTTTTGCAGAGTAAAGACATATACGTACGCATTGGAAACTCTTTACGAGAAGAAATAACGCATAGTACAAAATTAGCTTGTATCTCCAAAACTACACGTTGTATCTCGAAAAGAATTGTTGTGGCGTGTACGTCTTAACATGTAGCATCTAAAGAGAACCAAAAGGAGAATTTTCTTTCGTCAAAATTTTTCAGAAAATCACGTTTTAAGGAAATCCCGCATCGTGCGAAATTATCTTGTTTTTCCTAAACAACACGTTGTAAGTCGAAAAGCTTTCATGTTGCGTGTATGTCTAAGTGTGTAGCCTCAAAAGAGAAGGCACAGGACAGTTTTCTCTCGAAAGGATATGTAAGAATACCACTTCATAAGGAAATACAGTTTTGCAGAGTAAAGACATATACGTACGCATTGGAAACTCTTTACGAGAAGAAATAACGCATAGTACAAAATTAGCTTGTATCTCCAAAACTACACGTTGTATCTCGAAAAGAATTGTTGTGGCGTGTACGTCTTAACATGTAGCATCTAAAGAGAACCAAAAGGAGAATTTTCTTTCGTCAAAATTTTTCAGAAAATCACGTTTTAAGGAAATCCCGCATCGTGCGAAATTATCTTGTTTTTCCTAAACAACACGTTGTAAGTCGAAAAGCTTTCATGTTGCGTGTATGTCTAAGTGTGTAGCCTCAAAAGAGAAGGCACAGGACAGTTTTCTCTCGAAAGGATATGTAAGAATACCACTTCATAAGGAAATACAGTTTTGCAGAGTAAAGACATATACGTACGCATTGGAAACTCTTTACGAGAAGAAATAACGCATAGTACAAAATTAGCTTGTATCTCCAAAACTACACGTTGTATCTCGAAAAGAATTGTTGTGGCGTGTACGTCTTAACATGTAGCATCTAAAGAGAACCAAAAGGAGAATTTTCTTTCGTCAAAATTTTTCAGAAAATCACGTTTTAAGGAAATCCCGCATCGTGCGAAATTATCTTGTTTTTCCTAAACAACACGTTGTAAGTCGAAAAGCTTTCATGTTGCGTGTATGTCTAAGTGTGTAGCCTCAAAAGAGAAGGCACAGGACAGTTTTCTCTCGAAAGGATATGTAAGAATACCACTTCATAAGGAAATACAGTTTTGCAGAGTAAAGACATATACGTACGCATTCGAAACTCTTTACGAGAAGAAATAACGCATAGTACAAAATTAGCTTGTATCTCCAAAACTACACGTTGTATCTCGAAAAGAATTGTTGTGGCGTGTACGTCTTAACATGTAGCATCTAAAGAGAACCAAAAGGAGAATTTTCTTTCGTCAAAATTTTTCAGAAAATCACGTTTTAAGGAAATCCCGCATCGTGCGAAATTATCTTGTTTTTCCTAAACAACACGTTGTAAGTCGAAAAGCTTTCATGTTGCGTGTATGTCTAAGTGTGTAGCCTCAAAAGAGAAGGCACAGGACAGTTTTCTCTCGAAAGGATATGTAAGAATACCACTTCATAAGGAAATACAGTTTTGCAGAGTAAAGACATATACGTACGCATTGGAAACTCCTTACGAGAAGAAATAACGCATAGTACAAAATTAGCTTGTATCTCCAAAACTACACGTTGTATCTCGAAAAGAATTGCTGTGGCGTGTACGTCTTAACATGTAGCATCTAAAGAGAACCAAAAGGAGAATTTTCTTTCGTCAAAATTTTTCAGAAAATCATGTTTTAAGGAAATCCCGCATCGTGCGAAATTATCTTGTTTTTCCTAAACAACACGTTGTAAGTCGAAAAGCTTTCATGTTGCGTGTATGTCTAAGTGTGTAGCCTCAAAAGAGAAGGCACAGGACAGTTTTCTCTCGAAAGGATATGTAAGAATACCACTTCATAAGGAAATACAGTTTTGCAGAGTAAAGACATATACGTACGCATTGGAAACTCTTTACGAGAAGAAATAACGCATAGTACAAAATTAGCTTGTATCTCCAAAACTACACGTTGTATCTCGAAAAGAATTGTTGTGGCGTGTACGTCTTAACATGTAGCATCTAAAGAGAACCAAAAGGAGAATTTTCTTTCGTCAAAATTTTTCAGAAAATCACGTTTTAAGGAAATCCCGCATCGTGCGAAATTATCTTGTTTTTCCTAAACAACACGTTGTAAGTCGAAAATCTTTCATGTTGCGTGTATGTCTAAGTGTGTAGCCTCAAAAGAGAAGGCACAGGACAGTTTTCTCTCGAAAGGATATGTAAGAATACCACTTCATAAGGAAATACAGTTTTGCAGAGTAAAGACATATATGTACGCATTGGAAACTCTTTACGAGAAGAAATAACGCATAGTACAAAATTAGCTTGTATCTCCAAAACTACACGTTGTATCTCGAAAAGAATTGTTGTGGCGTGTACGTCTTAACATGTAGCATCTAAAGAGAACCGAAAGGAGAATTTTCTTTCGTCAAAATTTTTCAGAAAATCACGTTTTAAGGAAATCCCGCATCGTGCGAAATTATCTTGTTTTTCCTAAACAACACGTTGTAAGTCGAAAAGCTTTCATGTTGCGTGTATGTCTAAGTGTGTAGCCACAAAAGAGAAGGCACAGGACAGTTTTCTCTCGAAAGGATATGTAAGAATACCACTTCATAAGGAAATACAGTTTTGCAGAGTAAAGACATATACGTACGCATTGGAAACTCTTTACGAGAAGAAATAACGCATAGTACAAAATTAGCTTGTATCTCCAAAACTACACGTTGTATCTCGAAAAGAATTGTTGTGGTGTGTACGTCTTAACATGTAGCATCTAAAGAGAACCAAAAGGAGAATTTTCTTTCGTCAACATTTTTCAGAAAATCACGTTTTAAGGAAATCCCGCATCGTGCGAAATTATCTTGTTTTTCCTAAACAACACGTTGTAAGTCGAAAAGCTTTCATGTTGCGTGTATGTCTAAGTGTGTAGCCTCAAAAGAGAAGGCACAGGACAGTTTTCTCTCGAAAGGATATGTAAGAATACCACTTCATAAGGAAATACAGTTTTGCAGAGTAAAGACATATACGTACGCATTGGAAACTCTTTACGAGAAGAAATAACGCACAGTACAAAATTAGCTTGTATCTCCAAAACTACACGTTGTATCTCGAAAAGAATTGTTGTGGCGTGTACGTCTTAACATGTAGCATCTAAAGAGAACCAAAAGGAGAATTTTCTTTCGTCAAAATTTTTCAGAAAATCACGTTTTAAGGAAATCCCGCATCGTGCGAAATTATCTTGTTTTTCCTAAACAACACGTTGTAAGTCGAAAAGCTTTCATGTTGCGTGTATGTCTAAGTGTGTAGCCTCAAAAGAGAAGGCACAGGACAGTTTTCTCTCGAAAGGATATGTAAGAATAACACTTCATAAGGAAATACAGTTTTGCAGAGTAAAGACATATACGTACGCATTGGAAACTCTTTACGAGAAGAAATAACGCATAGTACAAAATTAGCTTGTATCTCCAAAACTACACGTTGTATCTCGAAAAGAATTGTTGTGGCGTGTACGTCTTAACATGTAGCATCTAAAGAGAACCAAAAGGAGAATTTTCTTTCGTCAAAATTTTTCAGAAAATCACGTTTTAAGGAAATCCCGCATCGTGCGAAATTATCTTGTTTTTCCTAAACAACACGTTGTAAGTCGAAAAGCTTTCATGTTGCGTGTATGTCTAAGTGTGTAGCCTCAAAAGAGAAGGCACAGGACAGTTTTCTCTCGAAAGGATATGTAAGAATACCACTTCATAAGGAAATACAGTTTTGCAGAGTAAAGACATATACGTACGCATTGGAAACTCCTTACGAGAAGAAATAACGCATAGTACAAAATTAGCTTGTATCTCCAAAACTACACGTTGTATCTCGAAAAGAATTGTTGTGGCGTGTACGTCTTAACATGTAGCATCTAAAGAGAACCGAAAGGAGAATTTTCTTTCGTCAAAATTTTTCAGAAAATCACGTTTTAAGGAAATCCCGCATCGTGCGAAATTATCTTGTATTTCCTAAACAACACGTTGTAAGTCGAAAAGCTTTCATGTTGCGTGTATGTCTAAGTGTGTAGCCTCAAAAGAGAAGGCACAAGACAGTTTTCTCTCGAAAGGATATGTAAGAATACCACTTCATAAGGAAATACAGTTTTGCAGAGTAAAGACATATACGTACGCATTGGAAACTCTTTACGAGAAGAAATAACGCATAGTACAAAATTAGCTTGTATCTCCAAAACTACACGTTGTATCTCGAAAAGAATTGTTGTGGCGTGTACGTCTTAACATGTAGCATCTAAAGAGAACCAAAAGGAGAATTTTCTTTCGTCAAAATTTTTCAGAAAATCACGTTTTAAGGAAATCCCGCATCGTGCGAAATTATCTTGTTTTTCCTAAACAACACGTTGTAAGTCGAAAAGCTTTCATGTTGCGTGTATGTCTAAGTGTGTAGCCTCAAAAGAGAAGGCACAGGACAGTTTTCTCTCGAAAGGATATGTAAGAATACCACTTCATAAGGAAATACAGTTTTGCAGAGTAAAGACATATACGTACGCATTGGAAACTCCTTACGAGGAGAAATAACGCATAGTACAAAATTAGCTTGTATCTAGAAAACTACACGTTGTATCTCGAAAAGAATTGTTGTGGCGTGTACGTCTTAACATGTAGCATCTAAAGAGAACCGAAAGGAGAATTTTCTTTCGTCAAAATTTTTCAGAAAATCACGTTTTAAGGAAATCCCGCATCGTGCGAAATTATCTTGTTTTTCCTAAACAACACGTTGTAAGTCGAAAAGCTTTCATGTTGCGTGTATGTCTAAGTGTGTAGCCTCAAAAGAGAAGGCACAGGACAGTTTTCTCTCGAAAGGATATGTAAGAATACCACTTCATAAGGAAATACAGTTTTGCAGAGTAAAGACATATACGTACGCATTCGAAACTCTTTACGAGAAGAAATAACGCATAGTACAAAATTAGCTTGTATCTCCAAAACTACACGTTGTATCTCGAAAAGAATTGTTGTGGCGTGTACGTCTTAACATGTAGCATCTAAAGAGAACCAAAAGGAGAATTTTCTTTCGTCAAAATTTTTCAGAAAATCACGTTTTAAGGAAATCCCGCATCGTGCGAAATTATCTTGTTTTTCCTAAACAACACGTTGTAAGTCGAAAAGCTTTCATGTTGCGTGTATGTCTAAGTGTGTAGCCTCAAAAGAGAAGGCACAGGACAGTTTTCTCTCGAAAGGATATGTAAGAATACCACTTCATAAGGAAATACAGTTTTGCAGAGTAAAGACATATACGTACGCATTGGAAACTCTTTACGAGAAGAAATAACGCATAGTACAAAATTAGCTTGTATCTCCAAAACTACACGTTGTATCTCGAAAAGAATTGTTGTGGCGTGTACGTCTTAACATGTAGCATCTAAAGAGAACCAAAAGGAGAATTTTCTTTCGTCAAAATTTTTCAGAAAATCACGTTTTAAGGAAATCCCGCATCGTGCGAAATTATCTTGTTTTTCCTAAACAACACGTTGTAAGTCGAAAAGCTTTCATGTTGCGTGTATGTCTAAGTGTGTAGCCTCAAAAGAGAAGGCACAGGACAGTTTTCTCTCGAAAGGATATGTAAGAATACCACTTAATAAGGAAATACAGTTTTGCAGCGTAAAGACATATACGTACGCATTGGAAACTCTTTACGAGAAGAAATAACGCATAGTACAAAATTAGCTTGTATCTCCAAAACTACACGTTGTATCTCGAAAAGAATTGTTGTGGCGTGTACGTCTTAACATGTAGCATCTAAAGAGAACCAAAAGGAGAATTTTCTTTCGTCAAAATTTTTCAGAAAATCACGTTTTAAGGAAATCCCGCATCGTGCGAAATTATCTTGTTTTCCCTAAACAACACGTTGTAAGTCGAAAAGCTTTCATGTTGCGTGTATGTCTAAGTGTGTAGCCTCAAAAGAGAAGGCACAGGACAGTTTTCTCTCGAAAGGATATGTAAGAATACCACTTCATAAGGAAATACAGTTTTGCAGAGTAAAGACATATACGTACGCTTTGGAAACTCCTTACGAGAAGAAATAACGCATAGTACAAAATTAGCTTGTATCTCCAAAACTACACGTTGTATCTCGAAAAGAATTGCTGTGGCGTGTACGTCTTAACATGTAGCATCTAAAGAGAACCAAAAGGAGAATTTTCTTTCGTCAAAATTTTTCAGAAAATCACGTTTTAAGGAAATCCCGCATCGTGCGAAATTATCTTGTTTTTCCTAAACAACACGTTGTAAGTCGAAAAGCTTTCATGTTGCGTGTATGTCTAAGTGTGTAGCCTCAAAAGAGAAGGCACAGGACAGTTTTCTCTCGAAAGGATATGTAAGAATACCACTTCATAAGGAAATACAGTTTTGCAGAGTAAAGACATATACGTACGCATTGGAAACTCTTTACGAGAAGAAATAACGCATAGTACAAAATTAGCTTGTATCTCCAAAACTACACGTTGTATCTCGAAAAGAATTGTTGTGGCGTGTACGTCTTAACATGTAGCATCTAAAGAGAACCAAAAGGAGAATTTTCTTTCGTCAAAATTTTTCAGAAAATCACGTTTTAAGGAAATCCCGCATCGTGCGAAATTATCTTGTTTTTCCTAAACAACACGTTGTAAGTCGAAAAGCTTTCATGTTGCGTGTATGTCTAAGTGTGTAGCCTCAAAAGAGAAGGCACAGGACAGTTTTCTCTCGAAAGGATATGTAAGAATACCACTTCATAAGGAAATACAGTTTTGCAGAGTAAAGACATATACGTACGCATTGGAAACTCTTTACGAGAAGAAATAACGCATAGAACAAAATTAGCTTGTATCTCCAAAACTACACGTTGTATCTCGAAAAGAATTGTTGTGGCGTGTACGTCTTAACATGTAGCATCTAAAGAGAACCAAAAGGAGAATTTTCTTTCGTCAAAATTTTTCAGAAAATCACGTTTTAAGGAAATCCCGCATCGTGCGAAATTATCTTGTTTTTCCTAAACAACACGTTGTAAGTCGACAAGCTTTCATGTTGCGTGTATGTCTAAGTGTGTAGCCTCAAAAGAGAAGGCACAGGACAGTTTTCTCTCGAAAGGATATGTAAGAATACCACTTCATAAGGAAATACAGTTTTGCAGAGTAAAGACATATACGTACGCATTGGAAACTCTTTACGAGAAGAAATAACGCATAGTACAAAATTAGCTTGTATCTCCAAAACTACACGTTGTATCTCGAAAAGAATTGTTGTGGCGTGTACGTCTTAACATGTAGCATCTAAAGAGAACCAAAAGGAGAATTTTCTTTCGTCAAAATTTTTCAGAAAATCACGTTTTAAGGAAATCCCGCATCGTGCGAAATTATCTTGTTTTTCCTAAACAACACGTTGTAAGTCGAAAAGCTTTCATGTTGCGTGTATGTCTAAATGTGTAGCCTCAAAAGAGAAGGCACAGGACAGTTTTCTCTCGAAAGGATATGTAAGAATACCACTTCATAAGGAAATACAGTTTTGCAGAGTAAAGACATATACGTACGCATTGGAAACTCTTTACGAGAAGAAATAACGCATAGTACAAAATTAGCTTGTATCTCCAAAACTACACGTTGTATCTCGAAAAGAATTGTTGTGGCGTCTACGTCTTAACATGTAGCATCTAAAGAGAACCAAAAGGAGAATTTTCTTTCGTCAAAATTTTTCAGAAAATCACGTTTTAAGGAAATCCCGCATCGTGCGAAATTATCTTGTTTTTCCTAAACAACACGTTGTAAGTCGAAAAGCTTTCATGTTGCGTGTATGTCTAAGTGTGTAGCCTCAAAAGAGAAGGCACAGGACAGTTTTCTCTCAAAAGGATATGTAAGAATACCACTTCATAAGGAAATACAGTTTTGCAGAGTAAAGACATATACGTACGCATTGGAAACTCTTTACGAGAAGAAATAACGCATAGTACAAAATTAGCTTGTATCTCCAAAACTACACGTTGTATCTCGAAAAGAATTGTTGTGGCGTGTACGTCTTAACATGTAGCATCTAAAGAGAACCAAAAGGAGAATTTTCTTTCGTCAAAATTTTTCAGAAAATCACGTTTTAAGGAAATCCCGCATCGTGCGAAATTATCTTGTTTTTCCTAAACAACACGTTGTAAGTCGACAAGCTTTCATGTTGCGTGTATGTCTAAGTGTGTAGCCTCAAAAGAGAAGGCACAGGACAGTTTTCTCTCGAAAGGATATGTAAGAATACCACTTCATAAGGAAATACAGTTTTGCAGAGTAAAGACATATACGTACGCATTGGAAACTCTTTACGAGAAGAAATAACGCATAGTACAAAATTAGCTTGTATCTCCAAAACTACACGTTGTATCTCGAAAAGAATTGTTGTGGCGTGTACGTCTTAACATGTAGCATCTAAAGAGAACCAAAAGGAGAATTTTCTTTCGTCAAAATTTTTCAGAAAATCACGTTTTAAGGAAATCCCGCATCGTGCGAAATTATCTTGTTTTTCCTAAACAACACGTTGTAAGTCGAAAAGCTTTCATGTTGCGTGTATGTCTAAATGTGTAGCCTCAAAAGAGAAGGCACAGGACAGTTTTCTCTCGAAAGGATATGTAAGAATACCACTTCATAAGGAAATACAGTTTTGCAGAGTAAAGACATATACGTACGCATTGGAAACTCTTTACGAGAAGAAATAACGCATAGTACAAAATTAGCTTGTATCTCCAAAACTACACGTTGTATCTCGAAAAGAATTGTTGTGGCGTCTACGTCTTAACATGTAGCATCTAAAGAGAACCAAAAGGAGAATTTTCTTTCGTCAAAATTTTTCAGAAAATCACGTTTTAAGGAAATCCCGCATCGTGCGAAATTATCTTGTTTTTCCTAAACAACACGTTGTAAGTCGAAAAGCTTTCATGTTGCGTGTATGTCTAAGTGTGTAGCCTCAAAAGAGAAGGCACAGGACAGTTTTCTCTCAAAAGGATATGTAAGAATACCACTTCATAAGGAAATACAGTTTTGCAGAGTAAAGACATATACGTACGCATTGGAAACTCTTTACGAGAAGAAATAACGCATAGTACAAAATTAGCTTGTATCTCCAAAACTACACGTTGTATCTCGAAAAGAATTGTTGTGGCGTGTACGTCTTAACATGTAGCATCTAAAGAGAACCAAAAGGAGAATTTTCTTTCGTCAAAATTTTTCAGAAAATCACGTTTTAAGGAAATCCCGCATCGTGCGAAATTATCTTGTTTTTCCTAAACAACACGTTGTAAGTCGAAAAGCTTTCATGTTGCGTGTATGTCTAAGTGTGTAGCCTCAAAAGAGAAGGCACAGGACAGTTTTCTCTCGAAAGGATATGTAAGAATACCACTTCATAAGGAAATACAGTTTTGCAGAGTAAAGACATATACGTACGCATTGGAAACTCTTTACGAGAAGAAATAACGCATAGTACAAAATTAGCTTGTATCTCCAAAACTACACGTTGTATCTCGAAAAGAATTGTTGTGGCGTGTACGTCTTAACATGTAGCATCTAAAGAGAACCAAAAGGAGAATTTTCTTTCGTCAAAATTTTTCAGAAAATCACGTTTTAAGGAAATCCCGCATCGTGCGAAATTATCTTGTTTTTCCTAAACAACACGTTGTAAGTCGAAAAGCTTTCATGTTGCGTGTATGTCTAAGTGTGTAGCCTCAAAAGAGAAGGCACAGGACAGTTTTCTCTCGAAAGGATATGTAAGAATACCACTTCATAAGGAAATACAGTTTTGCAGAGTAAAGACATATACGTACGCATTCGAAACTCTTTACGAGAAGAAATAACGCATAGTACAAAATTAGCTTGTATCTCCAAAACTACACGTTGTATCTCGAAAAGAATTGTTGTGGCGTGTACGTCTTAACATGTAGCATCTAAAGAGAACCAAAAGGAGAATTTTCTTTCGTCAAAATTTTTCAGAAAATCACGTTTTAAGGAAATCCCGCATCGTGCGAAATTATCTTGTTTTTCCTAAACAACACGTTGTAAGTCGAAAAGCTTTCATGTTGCGTGTATGTCTAAGTGTGTAGCCTCAAAAGAGAAGGCACAGGACAGTTTTCTCTCGAAAGGATATGTAAGAATACCACTTCATAAGGAAATACAGTTTTGCAGAGTAAAGACATATACGTACGCATTGGAAACTCCTTACGAGAAGAAATAACGCATAGTACAAAATTAGCTTGTATCTCCAAAACTACACGTTGTATCTCGAAAAGAATTGCTGTGGCGTGTACGTCTTAACATGTAGCATCTAAAGAGAACCAAAAGGAGAATTTTCTTTCGTCAAAATTTTTCAGAAAATCACGTTTTAAGGAAATCCCGCATCGTGCGAAATTATCTTGTTTTTCCTAAACAACACGTTGTAAGTCGAAAAGCTTTCATGTTGCGTGTATGTCTAAGTGTGTAGCCTCAAAAGAGAAGGCACAGGACAGTTTTCTCTCGAAAGGATATGTAAGAATACCACTTCATAAGGAAATACAGTTTTGCAGAGTAAAGACATATACGTACGCATTGGAAACTCTTTACGAGAAGAAATAACGCATAGTACAAAATTAGCTTGTATCTCCAAAACTACACGTTGTATCTCGAAAAGAATTGTTGTGGCGTGTACGTCTTAACATGTAGCATCTAAAGAGAACCAAAAGGAGAATTTTCTTTCGTCAAAATTTTTCAGAAAATCACGTTTTAAGGAAATCCCGCATCGTGCGAAATTATCTTGTTTTTCCTAAACAACACGTTGTAAGTCGAAAAGCTTTCATGTTGCGTGTATGTCTAAGTGTGTAGCCTCAAAAGAGAAGGCACAGGACAGTTTTCTCTCGAAAGGATATGTAAGAATACCACTTCATAAGGAAATACAGTTTTGCAGAGTAAAGACATATACGTACGCATTGGAAACTCTTTACGAGAAGAAATAACGCATAGTACAAAATTAGCTTGTATCTCCAAAACTACACGTTGTATCTCGAAAAGAATTGTTGTGGCGTGTACGTCTTAACATGTAGCATCTAAAGAGAACCAAAAGGAGAATTTTCTTTCGTCAAAATTTTTCAGAAAATCACGTTTTAAGGAAATCCCGCATCGTGCGAAATTATCTTGTTTTTCCTAAACAACACGTTGTAAGTCGAAAAGCTTTCATGTTGCGTGTATGTCTAAGTGTGTAGCCTCAAAAGAGAAGGCACAGGACAGTTTTCTCTCCAAAGGATATGTAAGAATACCACTTCATAAGGAAATACAGTTTTGCAGAGTAAAGACATATACGTACGCATTGGAAACTCTTTACGAGAAGAAATAACGCATAGTACAAAATTAGCTTGTATCTCCAAAACTACACGTTGTATCTCGAAAAGAATTGTTGTGGCGTGTACGTCTGAACATGTAGCATCTAAAGAGAACCAAAAGGAGAATTTTCTTTCGTCAAAATTTTTCAGAAAATCACGTTTTAAGGAAATCCCGCATCGTGCGAAATTATCTTGTTTTTCCTAAACAACACGTTGTAAGTCGAAAAGCTTTCATGTTGCGTGTATGTCTAAGTGTGTAGCCTCAAAAGAGAAGGCACAGGACAGTTTTCTCTCGAAAGGATATGTAAGAATACCACTTCATAAGGAAATACAGTTTTGCAGAGTAAAGACATATACGTACGCATTGGAAACTCCTTACGAGAAGAAATAACGCATAGTACAAAATTAGCTTGTATCTCCAAAACTACACGTTGTATCTCGAAAAGAATTGTTGTGGCGTGTACGTCTTAACATGTAGCATCTAAAGAGAACCGAAAGGAGAATTTTCTTTCGTCAAAATTTTTCAGAAAATCACGTTTTAAGGAAATCCCTCATCGTGCGAAATTATCTTGTATTTCCTAAACAACACGTTGTAAGTCGAAAAGCTTTCATGTTGCGTGTATGTCTAAGTGTGTAGCCTCAAAAGAGAAGGCACAGGACAGTTTTCTCTCGAAAGGATATGTAAGAATACCACTTCATAAGGAAATACAGTTTTGCAGAGTAAAGACATATACGTACGCATTGGAAACTCTTTACGAGAAGAAATAACGCATAGTACAAAATTAGCTTGTATCTCCAAAACTACACGTTGTATCTCGAAAAGAATTGTTGTGGCGTGTACGTCTTAACATGTAGCATCTAAAGAGAACCAAACGGAGAATTTTCTTTCGTCAAAATTTTTCAGAAAATCACGTTTTAAGGAAATCCCGCATCGTGCGAAATTATCTTGTTTTTCCTAAACAACACGTTGTAAGTCGAAAAGCTTTCATGTTGCGTGTATGTCTAAGTGTGTAGCCTCAAAAGAGAAGGCACAGGACAGTTTTCTCTCGAAAGGATATGTAAGAATACCACTTCATAAGGAAATACAGTTTTGCAGAGTAAAGACATATACGTACGCATTCGAAACTCTTTACGAGAAGAAATAACGCATAGTACAAAATTAGCTTGTATCTCCAAAACTACACGTTGTATCTCGAAAAGAATTGTTGTGGCGTGTACGTCTTAACATGTAGCATCTAAAGAGAACCAAAAGGAGAATTTTCTTTCGTCAAAATTTTTCAGAAAATCACGTTTTAAGGAAATCCCGCATCGTGCGAAATTATCTTGTTTTTCCTAAACAACACGTTGTAAGTCGAAAAGCTTTCATGTTGCGTGTATGTCTAAGTGTGTAGCCTCAAAAGAGAAGGCACAGGACAGTTTTCTCTCGAAAGGATATGTAAGAATACCACTTCATAAGGAAATACAGTTTTGCAGAGTAAAGACATATACGTACGCATTGGAAACTCCTTATGAGAAGAAATAACGCATAGTACAAAATTAGCTTGTATCTCCAAAACTACACGTTGTATCTCGAAAAGAATTGCTGTGGCGTGTACGTCTTAACATGTAGCATCTAAAGAGAACCGAAAGGAGAATTTTCTTTCGTCAAAATTTTTCAGAAAATCACGTTTTAAGGAAATCCCGCATCGTGCGAAATTATCTTGTATTTCCTAAACAACACGTTGTAAGTCGAAAAGCTTTCATGTTGCGTGTATGTCTAAGTGTGTAGCCTCAAAAGAGAAGGCACAGGACAGTTTTCTCTCGAAAGGATATGTAAGAATACCACTTCATAAGGAAATACAGTTTTGCAGAGTAAAGACATATACGTACGCATTGGAAACTCTTTACGAGAAGAAATAACGCATAGTACAAAATTAGCTTGTATCTCCAAAACTACACGTTGTATCTCGAAAAGAATTGTTGTGGCGTGTACGTCTTAACATGTAGCATCTAAAGAGAACCAAAAGGAGAATTTTCTTTCGTCAAAATTTTTCAGAAAATCACGTTTTAAGGAAATCCTGCATCGTGCGAAATTATCTTGTTTTTCCTAAACAACACGTTGTAAGTCGAAAAGCTTTCATGTTGCGTGTATGTCTAAGTGTGTAGCCTCAAAAGAGAAGGCACAGGACAGTTTTCTCTCGAAAGGATATGTAAGAATACCACTTCATAAGGAAATACAGTTTTGCAGAGTAAAGACATATACGTACGCATTCGAAACTCTTTACGAGAAGAAATAACGCATAGTACAAAATTAGCTTGTATCTCCAAAACTACACGTTGTATCTCGAAAAGAATTGTTGTGGCGTGTACGTCTTAACATGTAGCATCTAAAGAGAACCAAAAGGAGAATTTTCTTTCGTCAAAATTTTTCAGAAAATCACGTTTTAAGGAAATCCCGCATCGTGCGAAATTATCTTGTTTTTCCTAAACAACACGTTGTAAGTCGAAAAGCTTTCATGTTGCGTGTATGTCTAAGTGTGTAGCCTCAAAAGAGAAGGCACAGGACAGTTTTCTCTCGAAAGGATATGTAAGAATACCACTTCATAAGGAAATACAGTTTTGCAGAGTAAAGACATATACGTACGCATTGGATACTCCTTACGAGAAGAAATAACGCATAGTACAAAATTAGCTTGTATCTCCAAAACTACACGTTGTATCTCGAAAAGAATTGCTGTGGCGTGTACGTCTTAACATGTAGCATCTAAAGAGAACCAAAAGGAGAATTTTCTTTCGTCAAAATTTTTCAGAAAATCACGTTTTAAGGAAATCCCGCATCGTGCGAAATTATCTTGTTTTTCCTAAACAACACGTTGTAAGTCGAAAAGCTTTCATGTTGCGTGTATGTCTAAGTGTGTAGCCTCAAAAGAGAAGGCACAGGACAGTTTTCTCTCGAAAGGATATGTAAGAATACCACTTCATAAGGAAATACAGTTTTGCAGAGTAAAGACATACGTACGCATTGGAAACTCCTTACGAGAAGAAATAACGCATAGTACAAAATTAGCTTGTATCTCCAAAACTACACGTTGTATCTCGAAAAGAATTGTTGTGGCGTGTACGTCTTAACATGTAGCATCTAAAGAGAACCAAAAGGAGAATTTTCTTTCGTCAAAATTTTTCAGAAAATCACGTTTTAAGGAAATCCCGCATCGTGCGAAATTATCTTGTTTTTCCTAAACAACACGTTGTAAGTCGAAAAGCTTTCATGTTGCGTGTATGTCTAAGTGTGTAGCCTCAAAAGAGAAGGCACAGGACAGTTTTCTCTCGAAAGGATATGTAAGAATACCACTTCATAAGGAAATACAGTTTTGCAGAGTAAAGACATATACGTACGCATTGGAAACTCTTTACGAGAAGAAATAACGCATAGTACAAAATTAGCTTGTATCTCCAAAACTACACGTTGTATCTCGAAAAGAATTGTTGTGGCGTGTACGTCTTAACATGTAGCATCTAAAGAGAACCAAAAGGAGAATTTTCTTTCGTCAAAATTTTTCAGAAAATCACGTTTTAAGGAAATCCCGCATCGTGCGAAATTATCTTGTTTTTCCTAAACAACACGTTGTAAGTCGAAAAGCTTTCATGTTGCGTGTATGTCTAAGTGTGTAGCCTCAAAAGAGAAGGCACAGGACAGTTTTCTCTCGAAAGGATATGTAAGAATACCACTTCATAAGGAAATACAGTTTTGCAGAGTAAAGACATATACGTACGCATTGGATACTCCTTACGAGAAGAAATAACGCATAGTACAAAATTAGCTTGTATCTCCAAAACTACACGTTGTATCTCGAAAAGAATTGCTGTGGCGTGTACGTCTTAACATGTAGCATCTAAAGAGAACCAAAAGGAGAATTTTCTTTCGTCAAAATTTTTCAGAAAATCACGTTTTAAGGAAATCCCGCATCGTGCGAAATTATCTTGTTTTTCCTAAACAACACGTTGTAAGTCGAAAAGCTTTCATGTTGCGTGTATGTCTAAGTGTGTAGCCTCAAAAGAGAAGGCACAGGACAGTTTTCTCTCGAAAGGATATGTAAGAATACCACTTCATAAGGAAATACAGTTTTGCAGAGTAAAGACATATACGTACGCATTGGAAACTCTTTACGAGAAGAAATAACGCATAGTACAAAATTAGCTTGTATCTCCAAAACTACACGTTGTATCTCGAAAAGAATTGTTTGTGGCGTGTACGTCTTAACATGTAGCATCTAAAGAGAACCAAAAGGAGAATTTTCTTTCGTCAAAATTTTCAGAAAATCACGTTTTAAGGAAATCCCGCATCGTGCGAAATTATCTTGTTTTTCCTAAACAACACGTTGTAAGTCGAAAAGCTTTCATGTTGCGTGTATGTCTAAGTGTGTAGCCTCAAAAGAGAAGGCACAGGACAGTTTTCTCTCGAGAAGGATATGTAAGAATACCACTTCATAAGGAAATACAGTTTTGCAGAGTAAAGACATATACGTACGCATTGGAAACTCTTTACGAGAAGAAATAACGCATAGTACAAAATTAGCTTGTATCTCCAAAACTACACGTTGTATCTCGAAAAGAATTGTTGTGGCGTGTACGTCTTAACATGTAGCATCTAAAGAGAACCAAAAGGAGAATTTTCTTTCGTCAAAATTTTTCAGAAAATCACGTTTTAAGGAAATCCCGCATCGTGCGAAATTATCTTGTTTTTCCTAAACAACACGTTGTAAGTCGAAAAGCTTTCATGTTGCGTGTATGTCTAAGTGTGTAGCCTCAAAAGAGAAGGCACAGGACAGTTTTCTCTCGAAAGGATATGTAAGAATACCACTTCATAAGGAAATACAGTTTTGCAGAGTAAAGACATATACGTACGCATTGGAAACTCTTTACGAGAAGAAATAACGCATAGTACAAAATTAGCTTGTATCTCCAAAACTACACGTTGTATCTCGAAAAGAATTGTTGTGGCGTGTACGTCTGAACATGTAGCATCTAAAGAGAACCAAAAGGAGAATTTTCTTTCGTCAAAATTTTTCAGAAAATCACGTTTTAAGGAAATCCCGCATCGTGCGAAATTATCTTGTTTTTCCTAAACAACACGTTGTAAGTCGAAAAGCTTTCATGTTGCGTGTATGTCTAAGTGTGTAGCCTCAAAAGAGAAGGCACAGGACAGTTTTCTCTCGAAAGGATATGTAAGAATACCACTTCATAAGGAAATACAGTTTTGCAGAGTAAAGACATATACGTACGCATTGGAAACTCCTTACGAGAAGAAATAACGCATAGTACAAAATTAGCTTGTATCTCCAAAACTACACGTTGTATCTCGAAAAGAATTGTTGTGGCGTGTACGTCTTAACATGTAGCATCTAAAGAGAACCGAAAGGAGAATTTTCTTTCGTCAAAATTTTTCAGAAAATCACGTTTTAAGGAAATCCCTCATCGTGCGAAATTATCTTGTATTTCCTAAACAACACGTTGTAAGTCGAAAAGCTTTCATGTTGCGTGTATGTCTAAGTGTGTAGCCTCAAAAGAGAAGGCACAGGACAGTTTTCTCTCGAAAGGATATGTAAGAATACCACTTCATAAGGAAATACAGTTTTGCAGAGTAAAGACATATACGTACGCATTGGAAACTCTTTACGAGAAGAAATAACGCATAGTACAAAATTAGCTTGTATCTCCAAAACTACACGTTGTATCTCGAAAAGAATTGTTGTGGCGTGTACGTCTTAACATGTAGCATCTAAAGAGAACCAAACGGAGAATTTTCTTTCGTCAAAATTTTTCAGAAAATCACGTTTTAAGGAAATCCCGCATCGTGCGAAATTATCTTGTTTTTCCTAAACAACACGTTGTAAGTCGAAAAGCTTTCATGTTGCGTGTATGTCTAAGTGTGTAGCCTCAAAAGAGAAGGCACAGGACAGTTTTCTCTCGAAAGGATATGTAAGAATACCACTTCATAAGGAAATACAGTTTTGCAGAGTAAAGACATATAAGTACGCATTCGAAACTCTTTACGAGAAGAAATAACGCATAGTACAAAATTAGCTTGTATCTCCAAAACTACACGTTGTATCTCGAAAAGAATTGTTGTGGCGTGTACGTCTTAACATGTAGCATCTAAAGAGAACCAAAAGGAGAATTTTCTTTCGTCAAAATTTTTCAGAAAATCACGTTTTAAGGAAATCCCGCATCGTGCGAAATTATCTTGTTTTTCCTAAACAACACGTTGTAAGTCGAAAAGCTTTCATGTTGCGTGTATGTCTAAGTGTGTAGCCTCAAAAGAGAAGGCACAGGACAGTTTTCTCTCGAAAGGATATGTAAGAATACCACTTCATAAGGAAATACAGTTTTGCAGAGTAAAGACATATACGTACGCATTGGAAACTCCTTACGAGAAGAAATAACGCATAGTACAAAATTAGCTTGTATCTCCAAAACTACACGTTGTATCTCGAAAAGAATTGCTGTGGCGTGTACGTCTTAACATGTAGCATCTAAAGAGAACCGAAAGGAGAATTTTCTTTCGTCAAAATTTTTCAGAAAATCACGTTTTAAGGAAATCCCGCATCGTGCGAAATTATCTTGTATTTCCTAAACAACACGTTGTAAGTCGAAAAGCTTTCATGTTGCGTGTATGTCTAAGTGTGTAGCCTCAAAAGAGAAGGCACAGGACAGTTTTCTCTCGAAAGGATATGTAAGAATACCACTTCATAAGGAAATACAGTTTTGCAGAGTAAAGACATATACGTACGCATTGGAAACTCTTTACGAGAAGAAATAACGCATAGTACAAAATTAGCTTGTATCTCCAAAACTACACGTTGTATCTCGAAAAGAATTGTTGTGGCGTGTACGTCTTAACATGTAGCATCTAAAGAGAACCAAAAGGAGAATTTTCTTTCGTCAAAATTTTTCAGAAAATCACGTTTTAAGGAAATCCTGCATCGTGCGAAATTATCTTGTTTTTCCTAAACAACACGTTGTAAGTCGAAAAGCTTTCATGTTGCGTGTATGTCTAAGTGTGTAGCCTCAAAAGAGAAGGCACAGGACAGTTTTCTCTCGAAAGGATATGTAAGAATACCACTTCATAAGGAAATACAATTTTGCAGAGTAAAGACATATACGTACGCATTCGAAACTCTTTACGAGAAGAAATAACGCATAGTACAAAATTAGCTTGTATCTCCAAAACTACACGTTGTATCTCGAAAAGAATTGTTGTGGCGTGTACGTCTTAACATGTAGCATCTAAAGAGAACCAAAAGGAGAATTTTCTTTCGTCAAAATTTTTCAGAAAATCACGTTTTAAGGAAATCCCGCATCGTGCGAAATTATCTTGTTTTTCCTAAACAACACGTTGTAAGTCGAAAAGCTTTCATGTTGCGTGTATGTCTAAGTGTGTAGCCTCAAAAGAGAAGGCACAGGACAGTTTTCTCTCGAAAGGATATGTAAGAATACCACTTCATAAGGAAATACAGTTTTGCAGAGTAAAGACATATACGTACGCATTGGATACTCCTTACGAGAAGAAATAACGCATAGTACAAAATTAGCTTGTATCTCCAAAACTACACGTTGTATCTCGAAAAGAATTGCTGTGGCGTGTACGTCTTAACATGTAGCATCTAAAGAGAACCAAAAGGAGAATTTTCTTTCGTCAAAATTTTTCAGAAAATCACGTTTTAAGGAAATCCCGCATCGTGCGAAATTATCTTGTTTTTCCTAAACAACACGTTGTAAGTCGAAAAGCTTTCATGTTGCGTGTATGTCTAAGTGTGTAGCCTCAAAAGAGAAGGCACAGGACAGTTTTCTCTCGAAAGGATATGTAAGAATACCACTTCATAAGGAAATACAGTTTTGCAGAGTAAAGACATACGTACGCATTGGAAACTCCTTACGAGAAGAAATAACGCATAGTACAAAATTAGCTTGTATCTCCAAAACTACACGTTGTATCTCGAAAAGAATTGTTGTGGCGTGTACGTCTTAACATGTAGCATCTAAAGAGAACCAAAAGGAGAATTTTCTTTCGTCAAAATTTTTCAGAAAATCACGTTTTAAGGAAATCCCGCATCGTGCGAAATTATCTTGTTTTTCCTAAACAACACGTTGTAAGTCGAAAAGCTTTCATGTTGCGTGTATGTCTAAGTGTGTAGCCTCAAAAGAGAAGGCACAGGACAGTTTTCTCTCGAAAGGATATGTAAGAATACCACTTCATAAGGAAATACAGTTTTGCAGAGTAAAGACATATACGTACGCATTGGAAACTCTTTACGAGAAGAAATAACGCATAGTACAAAATTAGCTTGTATCTCCAAAACTACACGTTGTATCTCGAAAAGAATTGTTGTGGCGTGTACGTCTTAACATGTAGCATCTAAAGAGAACCAAAAGGAGAATTTTCTTTCGTCAAAATTTTTCAGAAAATCACGTTTTAAGGAAATCCCGCATCGTGCGAAATTATCTTGTTTTTCCTAAACAACACGTTGTAAGTCGAAAAGCTTTCATGTTGCGTGTATGTCTAAGTGTGTAGCCTCAAAAGAGAAGGCACAGGACAGTTTTCTCTCGAAAGGATATGTAAGAATTACCACTTCATAAGGAAATACAGTTTTGCAGAGTAAAGACATATACGTACGCATTGGAAACTCTTTACGAGAAGAAATAACGCATAGTACAAAATTAGCTTGTATCTCCAAAACTACACGTTGTATCTCGAAAACTATTGTTGTGGCGTGTACGTCTTAACATGTAGCATCTAAAGAGAACCAAAAGGAGAATTTTCTTTCGTCAAAATTTTTCAGAAAATCACGTTTTAAGGAAATCCCGCGTCGTGCGAAATTATCTTGTTTTTCCTAAACAACACGTTGTAAGTCGAAAAGCTTTCATGTTGCGTGTATGTCTAAGTGTGTAGCCTCAAAAGAGAAGGCACAGGACAGTTTTCTCTCGAAAGGATATGTAAGAATACCACTTCATAAGGAAATACAGTTTTGCAGAGTAAAGACATATACGTACGCATTGGAAACTCTTTACGAGAAGAAATAACGCATAGTACAAAATTAGCTTCTATCTCCAAAACTACACGTTGTATCTCGAAAAGAATTGTTGTGGCGTGTACGTCTTAACATGTAGCATCTAAAGAGAACCAAAAGGAGAATTTTCTTTCGTCAAAATTTTTCAGAAAATCACGTTTTAAGGAAATCCCGCATCGTGCGAAATTATCTTGTTTTTCCTAAACAACACGTTGTAAGTCGAAAAGCTTTCATGTTGCGTGTATGTCTAAGTGTGTAGCCTCAAAAGAGAAGGCACAGGACAGTTTTCTCTCGAAAGGATATGTAAGAATACCACTTCATAAGGAAATACAGTTTTGCAGAGTAAAGACATATACGTACGCATTGGAAACTCTTTACGAGAAGAAATAACGCATAGTACAAAATTATCTTGTATCTCCAAAACTACACGTTGTATCTCGAAAACTATTGTTGTGGCGTGTACGTCTTAACATGTAGCATCTAAAGAGAACCAAAAGGAGAATTTTCTTTCGTCAAAATTTTTCAGAAAATCACGTTTTAAGGAAATCCCGCATTGTGCGAAATTATCTTGTTTTTCCTAAACAACACGTTGTAAGTCGGAAAGCTTTCATGTTGCGTGTATGTCTAAGTGTGTAGCCTCAAAAGAGAAGGCACAGGACAGTTTTCTCTCGAAAGGATATGTAAGAATACCACTTCATAAGGAAATACAGTTTTGCAGAGTAAAGACATATACGTACGCATTGGAAACTCTTTAAGAGAAGAAATAACGCATAGTACAAAATTAGCTTGTATCTCCAAAACTACACGTTGTATCTCGAAAAGAATTGTTGTGGCGTGTACGTCTTAACATGTAGCATCTAAAGAGAACCAAAAGGAGAATTTTCTTTCGTCAAAATTTTTCAGAAAATCACGTTTTAAGGAAATCCCGCATCGTGCAAAATTATCTTGTTTTTCCTAAACAACACGTTGTAAGTCGAAAAGCTTTCATGTTGCGTGTATGTCTAAGTGTGTAGCCTCAAAAGAGAAGGCACAGGACAGTTTTCTCTCGAAAGGATATGTAAGAATACCACTTCATAAGGAAATACAGTTTTGCAGAGTAAAGACATATACGTACGCATTGGAAACTCTTTACGAGAAGAAATAACGCATAGTACAAAATTAGCTTGTATCTCCAAAACTACACGTTGTATCTCGAAAAGAATTGTTGTGGCGTGTACGTCTTAACATGTAGCATCTAAAGAGAACCAAAAGGAGAATTTTCTTTCGTCAAAATTTTTCAGAAAATCACGTTTTAAGGAAATCCCGCATCGTGCGAAATTATTTTGTTTTTCCTAAACAACACGTTGTAAGTCGAAAAGCTTTCATGTTGCGTGTATGTCTAAGTGTGTAGCCTCAAAAGAGAAGGCACAGGACAGTTTTCTCTCGAAAGGATATGTAAGAATACCACTTCATAAGGAAATACAGTTTTGCAGAGTAAAGACATATACGTACGCATTGGAAACTCTTTACGAGAAGAAATAACGCATAGTACAAAATTAGCTTGTATCTCCAAAACTACACGTTGTATCTCGAAAAGAATTGTTGTGGCGTGTACGTCTTAACATGTAGCATCTAAAGAGAACCAAAAGGAGAATTTTCTTTCGTCAAAATTTTTCAGAAAATCACGTTTTAAGGAAATCCCGCATCGTGCGAAATTATCTTGTTTTTCCTAAACAACACGTTGTAAGTCGGAAAGCTTTCATGTTGCGTGTATGTCTAAGTGTGTAGCCTCAAAAGAGAAGGCACAGGACAGTTTTCTCTCGAAAGGATATGTAAGAATACCACTTCATAAGGAAATACAGTTTTGCAGAGTAAAGACATATACGTACGCATTGGAAACTCTTTACGAGAAGAAATAACGCATAGTACAAAATTAGCTTGTATCTCCAAAACTACACGTTGTATCTCGAAAAGAATTGTTGTGGCGTGTACGTCTTAACATGTAGCATCTAAAGAGAACCAAAAGGAGAATTTTCTTTCGTCAAAATTTTTCAGAAAATCACGTTTTAAGGAAATCCCGCATCGTGCGAAATTATCTTGTTTTTCCTAAACAACACGTTGTAAGTCGAAAAGCTTTCATGTTGCGTGTATGTCTAACTGTGTAGCCTCAAAAGAGAAGGCACAGGACAGTTTTCTCTCGAAAGGATATGTAAGAATACCACTTCATAAGGAAATACAGTTTTGCAGAGTAAAGACATATACGTACGCATTGGAAACTCTTTACGAGAAGAAATAACGCATAGTACAAAATTAGCTTGTATCTCCAAAACTACACGTTGTATCTCGAAAAGAATTGTTGTGGCGTGTACGTCTTAACATGTAGCATCTAAAGAGAACCAAAAGGAGAATTTTCTTTCGTCAAAATTTTTCAGAAAATCACGTTTTAAGGAAATCCCGCATCGTGCGAAATTATCTTGTTTTTCCTAAACAACACGTTGTAAGTCGGAAAGCTTTCATGTTGCGTGTATGTCTAAGTGTGTAGCCTCAAAAGAGAAGGCACAGGACAGTTTTCTCTCGAAAGGATATGTAAGAATACCACTTCATAAGGAAATACAGTTTTGCAGAGTAAAGACATATACGTACGCATTGGAAACTCTTTACGAGAAGAAATAACGCATAGTACAAAATTAGCTTGTATCTCCAAAACTACACGTTGTATCTCGAAAAGAATTGTTGTGGCGTGTACGTCTTAACATGTAGCATCTAAAGAGAACCAAAAGGAGAATTTTCTTTCGTCAAAATTTTTCAGAAAATCACGTTTTAAGGAAATCCCGCATCGTGCGAAATTATCTTGTTTTTCCTAAACAACACGTTGTAAGTCGAAAAGCTTTCACGTTGCGTGTATGTCTAAGTGTGTAGCCTCAAAAGAGAAGGCACAGGACAGTTTTCTCTCGAAAGGATATGTAAGAATACCACTTCATAAGGAAATACAGTTTTGCAGAGTAAAGACATATACGTACGCATTGGAAACTCTTTACGAGAAGAAATAACGCATAGTACAAAATTAGCTTGTATCTCCAAAACTACACGTTGTATCTCGAAAAGAATTGTTGTGGCGTGTACGTCTTAACATGTAGCATCTAAAGAGAACCAAAAGGAGAATTTTCTTTCGTCAAAATTTTTCAGAAAATCACGTTTTAAGGAAATCCCGCATCGTGCGAAATTATCTTGTTTTTCCTAAACAACACGTTGTAAGTCGAAAAGCTTTCACGTTGCGTGTATGTCTAAGTGTGTAGCCTCAAAAGAGAAGGCACAGGACAGTTTTCTCTCGAAAGGATATGTAAGAATACCACTTCATAAGGAAATACAGTTTTGCAGAGTAAAGACATATACGTACGCATTGGAAACTCTTTACGAGAAGAAATAACGCATAGTACAAAATTAGCTTGTATCTCCAAAACTACACGTTGTATCTCGAAAAGAATTGTTGTGGCGTGTACGTCTTAACATGTAGCATCTAAAGAGAACCAAACGGAGAATTTTCTTTCGTCAAAATTTTTCAGAAAATCACGTTTTAAGGAAATCCCGCATCGTGCGAAATTATCTTGTTTTTCCTAAACAACACGTTGTAAGTCGAAAAGCTTTCATGTTGCGTGTATGTCTAAGTGTGTAGCCTCAAAAGAGAAGGCACAGGACAGTTTTCTCTCGAAAGGATATGTAAGAATACCACTTCATAAGGAAATACAGTTTTGCAGAGTAAAGACATATACGTACGCATTGGAAACTCTTTACGAGAAGAAATAACGCATAGTACAAAATTAGCTTGTATCTCCAAAACTACACGTTGTATCTCGAAAACTATTGTTGTGGCGTGTACGTCTTAACATGTAGCATCTAAAGAGAACCAAAAGGAGAATTTTCTTTCGTCAAAATTTTTCAGAAAATCACGTTTTAAGGAAATCCCGCATCGTGCGAAATTATCTTGTTTTTCCTAAACAACACGTTGTAAGTCGGAAAGCTTTCATGTTGCGTGTATGTCTAAGTGTGTAGCCTCAAAAGAGAAGGCACAGGACAGTTTTCTCTCGAAAGGATATGTAAGAATACCACTTCATAAGGAAATACAGTTTTGCAGAGTAAAGACATATACGTACGCATTGGAAACTCTTTACGAGAAGAAATAACGCATAGTAAAAAATTAGCTTGTATCTCCAAAACTACACGTTGTATCTCGAAAAGAATTGTTGTGGCGTGTACGTCTTAACATGTAGCATCTAAAGAGAACCAAAAGGAGAATTTTCTTTCGTCAAAATTTTTCAGAAAATCACGTTTTAAGGAAATCCCGCATCGTGCGAAATTATCTTGTTTTTCCTAAACAACACGTTGTAAGTCGAAAAGCTTTCACGTTGCGTGTATGTCTAAGTGTGTAGCCTCAAAAGAGAAGGCACAGGACAGTTTTCTCTCGAAAGGATATGTAAGAATACCACTTCATAAGGAAATACAGTTTTGCAGAGTAAAGACATATACGTACGCATTGGAAACTCTTTACGAGAAGAAATAACGCATAGTACAAAATTAGCTTGTATCTCCAAAACTACACGTTGTATCTCGAAAAGAATTGTTGTGGCGTGTACGTCTTAACATGTAGCATCTAAAGAGAACCAAAAGGAGAATTTTCTTTCGTCAAAATTTTTCAGAAAATCACGTTTTAAGGAAATCCCGCATCGTGCGAAATTATTTTGTTTTTCCTAAACAACACGTTGTAAGTCGAAAAGCTTTCATGTTGCGTGTATGTCTAAGTGTGTAGCCTCAAAAGAGAAGGCACAGGACAGTTTTCTCTCGAAAGGATATGTAAGAATACCACTTCATAAGGAAATACAGTTTTGCAGAGTAAAGACATATACGTACGCATTGGAAACTCTTTACGAGAAGAAATAACGCATAGTACAAAATTAGCTTGTATCTCCAAAACTACACGTTGTATCTCGAAAAGAATTGTTGTGGCGTGTACGTCTTAACATGTAGCATCTAAAGAGAACCAAAAGGAGAATTTTCTTTCGTCAAAATTTTTCAGAAAATCACGTTTTAAGGAAATCCCGCATCGTGCGAAATTATCTTGTTTTTCCTAAACAACACGTTGTAAGTCGGAAAGCTTTCATGTTGCGTGTATGTCTAAGTGTGTAGCCTCAAAAGAGAAGGCACAGGACAGTTTTCTCTCGAAAGGATATGTAAGAATACCACTTCATAAGGAAATACAGTTTTGCAGAGTAAAGACATATACGTACGCATTGGAAACTCTTTACGAGAAGAAATAACGCATAGGACAAAATTAGCTTGTATCTCCAAAACTACACGTTGTATCTCGAAAAGAATTATTGTGGCGTGTACGTCTTAACATGTAGCATCTAAAGAGAACCAAAAGGAGAATTTTCTTTCGTCAAAATTTTTCAGAAAATCACGTTTTAAGGAAATCCCGCATCGTGCGAAATTATCTTGTTTTTCCTAAACAACACGTTGTAAGTCGGAAAGCTTTCATGTTGCGTGTATGTCTAAGTGTGTAGCCTCAAAAGAGAAGGCACAGGACAGTTTTCTCTCGAAAGGATATGTAAGAATACCACTTCATAAGGAAATACAGTTTTGCAGAGTAAAGACATATAGGTACGCATTGGAAACTCTTTACGAGAAGAAATAACGCATAGTACAAAATTAGCTTGTATCTCCAAAACTACACGTTGTATCTCGAAAAGAATTGTTGTGGCGTGTACGTCTTAACATGTAGCATCTAAAGAGAACCAAAAGGAGAATTTTCTTTCGTCAAAATTTTTCAGAAAATCACGTTTTAAGGAAATCCCGCATCTTTGCAAAATTATCTTGTTTTTCCTAAACAACACGTTGTAAGTCGAAAAGCTTTCATGTTGCGTGTATGTCTAAGTGTGTAGCCTCAAAAGAGAAGGCACAGGACAGTTTTCTCTCGAAAGGATATGTAAGAATACCACTTCATTAGGAAATACAGTTTTGCAGAGTAAAGACATATACGTACGCATTGGAAACTCTTTACGAGAAGAAATAACGCATAGTACAAAATTAGCTTGTATCTCCAAAACTACACGTTGTATCTCGAAAAGAATTGTTGTGGCGTGTACGTCTTAACATGTAGCATCTAAAGAGAACCAAAAGGAGAATTTTCTTTCGTCAAAATTTTTCAGAAAATCACGTTTTAAGGAAATCCCGCATCGTGCGAAATTATTTTGTTTTTCCTAAACAACACGTTGTAAGTCGAAAAGCTTTCATGTTGCGTGTATGTCTAAGTGTGTAGCCTCAAAAGAGAAGGCACAGGACAGTTTTCTCTCGAAAGGATATGTAAGAATACCACTTCATAAGGAAATACAGTTTTGCAGAGTAAAGACATATACGTACGCATTGGAAACTCTTTACGAGAAGAAATAACGCATAGTACAAAATTAGCTTGTATCTCCAAAACTACACGTTGTATCTCGAAAAGAATTGTTGTGGCGTGTACGTCTTAACATGTAGCATCTAAAGAGAACCAAAAGGAGAATTTTCTTTCGTCAAAATTTTTCAGAAAATCACGTTTTAAGGAAATCCCGCATCGTGCGAAATTATCTTGTTTTTCCTAAACAACACGTTGTAAGTCGGAAAGCTTTCATGTTGCGTGTATGTCTAAGTGTGTAGCCTCAAAAGAGAAGGCACAGGACAGTTTTCTCTCGAAAGGATATGTAAGAATACCACTTCATAAGGAAATACAGTTTTGCAGAGTAAAGACATATACGTACGCATTGGAAACTCTTTACGAGAAGAAATAACGCATAGTACAAAATTAGCTTGTATCTCCAAAACTACATGTTGTATCTCGAAAAGAATTGTTGTGGCGTGTACGTCTTAACATGTAGCATCTAAAGAGAACCAAAAGGAGAATTTTCTTTCGTCAAAATTTTTCAGAAAATCACGTTTTAAGGAAATCCCGCATCGTGCGAAATTATCTTGTTTTTCCTAAACAACACGTTGTAAGTCGAAAAGCTTTCATGTTGCGTGTATGTCTAACTGTGTAGCCTCAAAAGAGAAGGCACAGGACAGTTTTCTCTCGAAAGGATATGTAAGAATACCACTTCATAAGGAAATACAGTTTTGCAGAGTAAAGACATATACGTACGCATTGGAAACTCTTTACGAGAAGAAATAACGCATAGTACAAAATTAGCTTGTATCTCCAAAACTACACGTTGTATCTCGAAAAGAATTGTTGTGGCGTGTACGTCTTAACATGTAGCATCTAAAGAGAACCAAAAGGAGAATTTTCTTTCGTCAAAATTTTTCAGAAAATCACGTTTTAAGGAAATCCCGCATCGTGCGAAATTATCTTGTTTTTCCTAAACAACACGTTGTAAGTCGGAAAGCTTTCATGTTGCGTGTATGTCTAAGTGTGTAGCCTCAAAAGAGAAGGCACAGGACAGTTTTCTCTCGAAAGGATATGTAAGAATACCACTTCATAAGGAAATACAGTTTTGCAGAGTAAAGACATATACGTACGCATTGGAAACTCTTTACGAGAAGAAATAACGCATAGTACAAAATTAGCTTGTATCTCCAAAACTACACGTTGTATCTCGAAAAGAATTGTTGTGGCGTGTACGTCTTAACATGTAGCATCTAAAGAGAACCAAAAGGAGAATTTTCTTTCGTCAAAATTTTTCAGAAAATCACGTTTTAAGGAAATCCCGCATCGTGCGAAATTATCTTGTTTTTCCTAAACAACACGTTGTAAGTCGAAAAGCTTTCACGTTGCGTGTATGTCTAAGTGTGTAGCCTCAAAAGAGAAGGCACAGGACAGTTTTCTCTCGAAAGGATATGTAAGAATACCACTTCATAAGGAAATACAGTTTTGCAGAGTAAAGACATATACGTACGCATTGGAAACTCTTTACGAGAAGAAATAACGCATAGTACAAAATTAGCTTGTATCTCCAAAACTACACGTTGTATCTCGAAAAGAATTGTTGTGGCGTGTACGTCTTAACATGTAGCATCTAAAGAGAACCAAAAGGAGAATTTTCTTTCGTCAAAATTTTTCAGAAAATCACGTTTTAAGGAAATCCCGCATCGTGCGAAATTATCTTGTTTTTCCTAAACAACACGTTGTAAGTCGAAAAGCTTTCACGTTGCGTGTATGTCTAAGTGTGTAGCCTCAAAAGAGAAGGCACAGGACAGTTTTCTCTCGAAAGGATATGTAAGAATACCACTTCATAAGGAAATACAGTTTTGCAGAGTAAAGACATATACGTACGCATTGGAAACTCTTTACGAGAAGAAATAACGCATAGTACAAAATTAGCTTGTATCTCCAAAACTACACGTTGTATCTCGAAAAGAATTGTTGTGGCGTGTACGTCTTAACATGTAGCATCTAAAGAGAACCAAACGGAGAATTTTCTTTCGTCAAAATTTTTCAGAAAATCACGTTTTAAGGAAATCCCGCATCGTGCGAAATTATCTTGTTTTTCCTAAACAACACGTTGTAAGTCGAAAAGCTTTCATGTTGCGTGTATGTCTAAGTGTGTAGCCTCAAAAGAGAAGGCACAGGACAGTTTTCTCTCGAAAGGATATGTAAGAATACCACTTCATAAGGAAATACAGTTTTGCAGAGTAAAGACATATACGTACGCATTGGAAACTCTTTACGAGAAGAAATAACGCATAGTACAAAATTAGCTTGTATCTCCAAAACTACACGTTGTATCTCGAAAACTATTGTTGTGGCGTGTACGTCTTAACATGTAGCATCTAAAGAGAACCAAAAGGAGAATTTTCTTTCGTCAAAATTTTTCAGAAAATCACGTTTTAAGGAAATCCCGCATCGTGCGAAATTATCTTGTTTTTCCTAAACAACACGTTGTAAGTCGGAAAGCTTTCATGTTGCGTGTATGTCTAAGTGTGTAGCCTCAAAAGAGAAGGCACAGGACAGTTTTCTCTCGAAAGGATATGTAAGAATACCACTTCATAAGGAAATACAGTTTTGCAGAGTAAAGACATATACGTACGCATTGGAAACTCTTTACGAGAAGAAATAACGCATAGTACAAAATTAGCTTGTATCTCCAAAACTACACGTTGTATCTCGAAAAGAATTGTTGTGGCGTGTACGTCTTAACATGTAGCATCTAAAGAGAACCAAAAGGAGAATTTTCTTTCGTCAAAATTTTTCAGAAAATCACGTTTTAAGGAAATCCCGCATCGTGCGAAATTATCTTGTTTTTCCTAAACAACACGTTGTAAGTCGAAAAGCTTTCACGTTGCGTGTATGTCTAAGTGTGTAGCCTCAAAAGAGAAGGCACAGGACAGTTTTCTCTCGAAAGGATATGTAAGAATACCACTTCATAAGGAAATACAGTTTTGCAGAGTAAAGACATATACGTACGCATTGGAAACTCTTTACGAGAAGAAATAACGCATAGTACAAAATTAGCTTGTATCTCCAAAACTACACGTTGTATCTCGAAAAGAATTGTTGTGGCGTGTACGTCTTAACATGTAGCATCTAAAGAGAACCAAAAGGAGAATTTTCTTTCGTCAAAATTTTTCAGAAAATCACGTTTTAAGGAAATCCCGCATCGTGCGAAATTATTTTGTTTTTCCTAAACAACACGTTGTAAGTCGAAAAGCTTTCATGTTGCGTGTATGTCTAAGTGTGTAGCCTCAAAAGAGAAGGCACAGGACAGTTTTCTCTCGAAAGGATATGTAAGAATACCACTTCATAAGGAAATACAGTTTTGCAGAGTAAAGACATATACGTACGCATTGGAAACTCTTTACGAGAAGAAATAACGCATAGTACAAAATTAGCTTGTATCTCCAAAACTACACGTTGTATCTCGAAAAGAATTGTTGTGGCGTGTACGTCTTAACATGTAGCATCTAAAGAGAACCAAAAGGAGAATTTTCTTTCGTCAAAATTTTTCAGAAAATCACGTTTTAAGGAAATCCCGCATCGTGCGAAATTATCTTGTTTTTCCTAAACAACACGTTGTAAGTCGGAAAGCTTTCATGTTGCGTGTATGTCTAAGTGTGTAGCCTCAAAAGAGAAGGCACAGGACAGTTTTCTCTCGAAAGGATATGTAAGAATACCACTTCATAAGGAAATACAGTTTTGCAGAGTAAAGACATATACGTACGCATTGGAAACTCTTTACGAGAAGAAATAACGCATAGGACAAAATTAGCTTGTATCTCCAAAACTACACGTTGTATCTCGAAAAGAATTGTTGTGGCGTGTACGTCTTAACATGTAGCATCTAAAGAGAACCAAAAGGAGAATTTTCTTTCGTCAAAATTTTTCAGAAAATCACGTTTTAAGGAAATCCCGCATCGTGCGAAATTATCTTGTTTTTCCTAAACAACACGTTGTAAGTCGGAAAGCTTTCATGTTGCGTGTATGTCTAAGTGTGTAGCCTCAAAAGAGAAGGCACAGGACAGTTTTCTCTCGAAAGGATATGTAAGAATACCACTTCATAAGGAAATACAGTTTTGCAGAGTAAAGACATATAGGTACGCATTGGAAACTCTTTACGAGAAGAAATAACGCATAGTACAAAATTAGCTTGTATCTCCAAAACTACACGTTGTATCTCAAAAGAATTGTTGTGGCGTGTACGTCTTAACATGTAGCATCTAAAGAGAACCAAAAGGAGAATTTTCTTTCGTCAAAATTTTTCAGAAAATCACGTTTTAAGGAAATCCCGCATCGTGCAAAATTATCTTGTTTTTCCTAAACAACACGTTGTAAGTCGAAAAGCTTTCACGTTGCGTGTATGTCTAAGTGTGTAGCCTCAAAAGAGAAGGCACAGGACAGTTTTCTCTCGAAAGGATATGTAAGAATACCACTTCATAAGGAAATACAGTTTTGCAGAGTAAAGACATATACGTACGCATTGGAAACTCTTTACGAGAAGAAATAACGCATAGTACAAAATTAGCTTGTATCTCCAAAACTACACGTTGTATCTCGAAAAGAATTGTTGTGGCGTGTACGTCTTAACATGTAGCATCTAAAGAGAACCAAAAGGAGAATTTTCTTTCGTCAAAATTTTTCAGAAAATCACGTTTTAAGGAAATCCCGCATCGTGCGAAATTATCTTGTTTTTCCTAAACAACACGTTGTAAGTCGGAAAGCTTTCATGTTGCGTGTATGTCTAAGTGTGTAGCCTCAAAAGAGAAGGCACAGGACAGTTTTCTCTCGAAAGGATATGTAAGAATACCACTTCATAAGGAAATACAGTTTTGCAGAGTAAAGACATATACGTACGCATTGGAAACTCTTTACGAGAAGAAATAACGCATAGTACAAAATTAGCTTGTATCTCCAAAACTACACGTTGTATCTCGAAAAGAATTGTTGTGGCGTGTACGTCTTAACATGTAGCATCTAAAGAGAACCAAAAGGAGAATTTTCTTTCGTCAAAATTTTTCAGAAAATCACGTTTTAAGGAAATCCCGCATCGTGCGAAATTATCTTGTTTTTCCTAAACAACACGTTGTAAGTCGAAAAGCTTTCATGTTGCGTGTATGTCTAACTGTGTAGCCTCAAAAGAGAAGGCACAGGACAGTTTTCTCTCGAAAGGATATGTAAGAATACCACTTCATAAGGAAATACAGTTTTGCAGAGTAAAGACATATACGTACGCATTGGAAACTCTTTACGAGAAGAAATAACGCATAGTACAAAATTAGCTTGTATCTCCAAAACTACACGTTGTATCTCGAAAAGAATTGTTGTGGCGTGTACGTCTTAACATGTAGCATCTAAAGAGAACCAAAAGGAGAATTTTCTTTCGTCAAAATTTTTCAGAAAATCACGTTTTAAGGAAATCCCGCATCGTGCGAAATTATCTTGTTTTTCCTAAACAACACGTTGTAAGTCGGAAAGCTTTCATGTTGCGTGTATGTCTAAGTGTGTAGCCTCAAAAGAGAAGGCACAGGACAGTTTTCTCTCGAAAGGATATGTAAGAATACCACTTCATAAGGAAATACAGTTTTGCAGAGTAAAGACATATACGTACGCATTGGAAACTCTTTACGAGAAGAAATAACGCATAGTACAAAATTAGCTTGTATCTCCAAAACTACACGTTGTATCTCGAAAAGAATTGTTGTGGCGTGTACGTCTTAACATGTAGCATCTAAAGAGAACCAAAAGGAGAATTTTCTTTCGTCAAAATTTTTCAGAAAATCACGTTTTAAGGAAATCCCGCATCGTGCGAAATTATCTTGTTTTTCCTAAACAACACGTTGTAAGTCGAAAAGCTTTCACGTTGCGTGTATGTCTAAGTGTGTAGCCTCAAAAGAGAAGGCACAGGACAGTTTTCTCTCGAAAGGATATGTAAGAATACCACTTCATAAGGAAATACAGTTTTGCAGAGTAAAGACATATACGTACGCATTGGAAACTCTTTACGAGAAGAAATAACGCATAGTACAAAATTAGCTTGTATCTCCAAAACTACACGTTGTATCTCGAAAAGAATTGTTGTGGCGTGTACGTCTTAACATGTAGCATCTAAAGAGAACCAAAAGGAGAATTTTCTTTCGTCAAAATTTTTCAGAAAATCACGTTTTAAGGAAATCCCGCATCGTGCGAAATTATCTTGTTTTTCCTAAACAACACGTTGTAAGTCGAAAAGCTTTCACGTTGCGTGTATGTCTAAGTGTGTAGCCTCAAAAGAGAAGGCACAGGACAGTTTTCTCTCGAAAGGATATGTAAGAATACCACTTCATAAGGAAATACAGTTTTGCAGAGTAAAGACATATACGTACGCATTGGAAACTCTTTACGAGAAGAAATAACGCATAGTACAAAATTAGCTTGTATCTCCAAAACTACACGTTGTATCTCGAAAAGAATTGTTGTGGCGTGTACGTCTTAACATGTAGCATCTAAAGAGAACCAAACGGAGAATTTTCTTTCGTCAAAATTTTTCAGAAAATCACGTTTTAAGGAAATCCCGCATCGTGCGAAATTATCTTGTTTTTCCTAAACAACACGTTGTAAGTCGAAAAGCTTTCATGTTGCGTGTATGTCTAAGTGTGTAGCCTCAAAAGAGAAGGCACAGGACAGTTTTCTCTCGAAAGGATATGTAAGAATACCACTTCATAAGGAAATACAGTTTTGCAGAGTAAAGACATATACGTACGCATTGGAAACTCTTTACGAGAAGAAATAACGCATAGTACAAAATTAGCTTGTATCTCCAAAACTACACGTTGTATCTCGAAAACTATTGTTGTGGCGTGTACGTCTTAACATGTAGCATCTAAAGAGAACCAAAAGGAGAATTTTCTTTCGTCAAAATTTTTCAGAAAATCACGTTTTAAGGAAATCCCGCATCGTGCGAAATTATCTTGTTTTTCCTAAACAACACGTTGTAAGTCGGAAAGCTTTCATGTTGCGTGTATGTCTAAGTGTGTAGCCTCAAAAGAGAAGGCACAGGACAGTTTTCTCTCGAAAGGATATGTAAGAATACCACTTCATAAGGAAATACAGTTTTGCAGAGTAAAGACATATACGTACGCATTGGAAACTCTTTACGAGAAGAAATAACGCATAGTACAAAATTAGCTTGTATCTCCAAAACTACACGTTGTATCTCGAAAAGAATTGTTGTGGCGTGTACGTCTTAACATGTAGCATCTAAAGAGAACCAAAAGGAGAATTTTCTTTCGTCAAAATTTTTCAGAAAATCACGTTTTAAGGAAATCCCGCATCGTGCGAAATTATCTTGTTTTTCCTAAACAACACGTTGTAAGTCGAAAAGCTTTCACGTTGCGTGTATGTCTAAGTGTGTAGCCTCAAAAGAGAAGGCACAGGACAGTTTTCTCTCGAAAGGATATGTAAGAATACCACTTCATAAGGAAATACAGTTTTGCAGAGTAAAGACATATACGTACGCATTGGAAACTCTTTACGAGAAGAAATAACGCATAGTACAAAATTAGCTTGTATCTCCAAAACTACACGTTGTATCTCGAAAAGAATTGTTGTGGCGTGTACGTCTTAACATGTAGCATCTAAAGAGAACCAAAAGGAGAATTTTCTTTCGTCAAAATTTTTCAGAAAATCACGTTTTAAGGAAATCCCGCATCGTGCGAAATTATTTTGTTTTTCCTAAACAACACGTTGTAAGTCGAAAAGCTTTCATGTTGCGTGTATGTCTAAGTGTGTAGCCTCAAAAGAGAAGGCACAGGACAGTTTTCTCTCGAAAGGATATGTAAGAATACCACTTCATAAGGAAATACAGTTTTGCAGAGTAAAGACATATACGTACGCATTGGAAACTCTTTACGAGAAGAAATAACGCATAGTACAAAATTAGCTTGTATCTCCAAAACTACACGTTGTATCTCGAAAAGAATTGTTGTGGCGTGTACGTCTTAACATGTAGCATCTAAAGAGAACCAAAAGGAGAATTTTCTTTCGTCAAAATTTTTCAGAAAATCACGTTTTAAGGAAATCCCGCATCGTGCGAAATTATCTTGTTTTTCCTAAACAACACGTTGTAAGTCGGAAAGCTTTCATGTTGCGTGTATGTCTAAGTGTGTAGCCTCAAAAGAGAAGGCACAGGACAGTTTTCTCTCGAAAGGATATGTAAGAATACCACTTCATAAGGAAATACAGTTTTGCAGAGTAAAGACATATACGTACGCATTGGAAACTCTTTACGAGAAGAAATAACGCATAGGACAAAATTAGCTTGTATCTCCAAAACTACACGTTGTATCTCGAAAAGAATTGTTGTGGCGTGTACGTCTTAACATGTAGCATCTAAAGAGAACCAAAAGGAGAATTTTCTTTCGTCAAAATTTTTCAGAAAATCACGTTTTAAGGAAATCCCGCATCGTGCGAAATTATCTTGTTTTTCCTAAACAACACGTTGTAAGTCGGAAAGCTTTCATGTTGCGTGTATGTCTAAGTGTGTAGCCTCAAAAGAGAAGGCACAGGACAGTTTTCTCTCGAAAGGATATGTAAGAATACCACTTCATAAGGAAATACAGTTTTGCAGAGTAAAGACATATAGGTACGCATTGGAAACTCTTTACGAGAAGAAATAACGCATAGTACAAAATTAGCTTGTATCTCCAAAACTACACGTTGTATCTCGAAAAGAATTGTTGTGGCGTGTACGTCTTAACATGTAGCATCTAAAGAGAACCAAAAGGAGAATTTTCTTTCGTCAAAATTTTTCAGAAAATCACGTTTTAAGGAAATCCCGCATCGTGCAAAATTATCTTGTTTTTCCTAAACAACACGTTGTAAGTCGAAAAGCTTTCATGTTGCGTGTATGTCTAAGTGTGTAGCCTCAAAAGAGAAGGCACAGGACAGTTTTCTCTCGAAAGGATATGTAAGAATACCACTTCATAAGGAAATACAATTTTGCAGAGTAAAGACATATACGTACGCATTGGAAACTCTTTACGAGAAGAAATAACGCATAGTACAAAATTAGCTTGTATCTCCAAAACTACACGTTGTATCTCGAAAAGAATTGTTGTGGCGTGTACGTCTTAACATGTAGCATCTAAAGAGAACCAAAAGGAGAATTTTCTTTCGTCAAAATTTTTCAGAAAATCACGTTTTAAGGAAATCCCGCATCGTGCGAAATTATCTTGTTTTTCCTAAACAACACGTTGTAAGTCGAAAAGCTTTCATGTTGCGTGTATGTCTAAGTGTGTAGCCTCAAAAGAGAAGGCACAGGACAGTTTTCTCTCGAAAGGATATGTAAGAATACCACTTCATAAGGAAATACAGTTTTGCAGAGTAAAGACATATACGTACGCATTGGAAACTCTTTACGAGAAGAAATAACGCATAGTACAAAATTAGCTTGTATCTCCAAAACTACACGTTGTATCTCGAAAAGAATTGTTGTGGCGTGTACGTCTTAACATGTAGCATCTAAAGAGAACCAAAAGGAGAATTTTCTTTCGTCAAAATTTTTCAGAAAATCACGTTTTAAGGAAATCCCGCATCGTGCGAAATTATCTTGTTTTTCCTAAACAACACGTTGTAAGTCGAAAAGCTTTCACGTTGCGTGTATGTCTAAGTGTGTAGCCTCAAAAGAGAAGGCACAGGACAGTTTTCTCTCGAAAGGATATGTAAGAATACCACTTCATAAGGAAATACAGTTTTGCAGAGTAAAGACATATACGTACGCATTGGAAACTCTTTACGAGAAGAAATAACGCATAGTACAAAATTAGCTTGTATCTCCAAAACTACACGTTGTATCTCGAAAAGAATTGTTGTGGCGTGTACGTCTTAACATGTAGCATCTAAAGAGAACCAAAAGGAGAATTTTCTTTCGTCAAAATTTTTCAGAAAATCACGTTTTAAGGAAATCCCGCATCGTGCGAAATTATCTTGTTTTTCCTAAACAACACGTTGTAAGTCGAAAAGCTTTCATGTTGCGTGTATGTCTAAGTGTGTAGCCTCAAAAGAGAAGGCACAGGACAGTTTTCTCTCGAAAGGATATGTAAGAATACCACTTCATAAGGAAATACAGTTTTGCAGAGTAAAGACATATACGTACGCATTGGAAACTCTTTACGAGAAGAAATAACGCATAGTACAAAATTAGCTTGTATCTCCAAAACTACACGTTGTATCTCGAAAACTATTGTTGTGGCGTGTACGTCTTAACATGTAGCATCTAAAGAGAACCAAAAGGAGAATTTTCTTTCGTCAAAATTTTTCAGAAAATCACGTTTTAAGGAAATCCCGCATCGTGCGAAATTATCTTGTTTTTCCTAAACAACACGTTGTAAGTCGGAAAGCTTTCATGTTGCGTGTATGTCTAAGTGTGTAGCCTCAAAAGAGAAGGCACAGGACAGTTTTCTCTCGAAAGGATATGTAAGAATACCACTTCATAAGGAAATACAGTTTTGCAGAGTAAAGACATATACGTACGCATTGGAAACTCTTTACGAGAAGAAATAACGCATAGTACAAAATTAGCTTGTATCTCCAAAACTACACGTTGTATCTCGAAAAGAATTGTTGTGGCGTGTACGTCTTAACATGTAGCATCTAAAGAGAACCAAAAGGAGAATTTTCTTTCGTCAAAATTTTTCAGAAAATCACGTTTTAAGTAAATCCCGCATCGTGCGAAATTATCTTGTTTTTCCTAAACAACACGTTGTAAGTCGAAAAGCTTTCACGTTGCGTGTATGTCTAAGTGTGTAGCCTCAAAAGAGAAGGCACAGGACAGTTTTCTCTCGAAAGGATATGTAAGAATACCACTTCATAAGGAAATACAGTTTTGCAGAGTAAAGACATATACGTACGCATTGGAAACTCTTTACGAGAAGAAATAACGCATAGTACAAAATTAGCTTGTATCTCCAAAACTACACGTTGTATCTCGAAAAGAATTGTTGTGGCGTGTACGTCTTAACATGTAGCATCTAAAGAGAACCAAAAGGAGAATTTTCTTTCGTCAAAATTTTTCAGAAAATCACGTTTTAAGGAAATCCCGCATCGTGCGAAATTATTTTGTTTTTCCTAAACAACACGTTGTAAGTCGAAAAGCTTTCATGTTGCGTGTATGTCTAAGTGTGTAGCCTCAAAAGAGAAGGCACAGGACAGTTTTCTCTCGAAAGGATATGTAAGAATACCACTTCATAAGGAAATACAGTTTTGCAGAGTAAAGACATATACGTACGCATTGGAAACTCTTTACGAGAAGAAATAACGCATAGTACAAAATTAGCTTGTATCTCCAAAACTACACGTTGTATCTCGAAAAGAATTGTTGTGGCGTGTACGTCTTAACATGTAGCATCTAAAGAGAACCAAAAGGAGAATTTTCTTTCGTCAAAATTTTTCAGAAAATCACGTTTTAAGGAAATCCCGCATCGTGCGAAATTATCTTGTTTTTCCTAAACAACACGTTGTAAGTCGAAAAGCTTTCATGTTGCGTGTATGTCTAAGTGTGTAGCCTCAAAAGAGAAGGCACAGGACAGTTTTCTCTCGAAAGGATATGTAAGAATACCACTTCATAAGGAAATACAGTTTTGCAGAGTAAAGACATATACGTACGCATTGGAAACTCTTTACGAGAAGAAATAACGCATAGTACAAAATTAGCTTGTATCTCCAAAACTACACGTTGTATCTCGAAAAGAATTGTTGTGGCGTGTACGTCTTAACATGTAGCATCTAAAGAGAACCAAAAGGAGAATTTTCTTTCGTCAAAATTTTTCAGAAAATCACGTTTTAAGGAAATCCCGCATCGTGCGAAATTATCTTGTTTTTCCTAAACAACACGTTGTAAGTCGGAAAGCTTTCATGTTGCGTGTATGTCTAAGTGTGTAGCCTCAAAAGAGAAGGCACAGGACAGTTTTCTCTCGAAAGGATATGTAAGAATACCACTTCATAAGGAAATACAGTTTTGCAGAGTAAAGACATATACGTACGCATTGGAAACTCTTTACGAGAAGAAATAACGCATAGGACAAAATTAGCTTGTATCTCCAAAACTACACGTTGTATCTCGAAAAGAATTGTTGTGGCGTGTACGTCTTAACATGTAGCATCTAAAGAGAACCAAAAGGAGAATTTTCTTTCGTCAAAATTTTTCAGAAAATCACGTTTTAAGGAAATCCCGCATCGTGCGAAATTATCTTGTTTTTCCTAAACAACACGTTGTAAGTCGGAAAGCTTTCATGTTGCGTGTATGTCTAAGTGTGTAGCCTCAAAAGAGAAGGCACAGGACAGTTTTCTCTCGAAAGGATATGTAAGAATACCACTTCATAAGGAAATACAGTTTTGCAGAGTAAAGACATATAGGTACGCATTGGAAACTCTTTACGAGAAGAAATAACGCATAGTACAAAATTAGCTTGTATCTCCAAAACTACACGTTGTATCTCGAAAAGAATTGTTGTGGCGTGTACGTCTTAACATGTAGCATCTAAAGAGAACCAAAAGGAGAATTTTCTTTCGTCAAAATTTTTCAGAAAATCACGTTTTAAGGAAATCCCGCATCGTGCAAAATTATCTTGTTTTTCCTAAACAACACGTTGTAAGTCGAAAAGCTTTCATGTTGCGTGTATGTCTAAGTGTGTAGCCTCAAAAGAGAAGGCACAGGACAGTTTTCTCTCGAAAGGATATGTAAGAATACCACTTCATAAGGAAATACAGTTTTGCAGAGTAAAGACATATACGTACGCATTGGAAACTCTTTACGAGAAGAAATAACGCATAGTACAAAATTAGCTTGTATCTCCAAAACTACACGTTGTATCTCGAAAAGAATTGTTGTGGCGTGTACGTCTTAACATGTAGCATCTAAAGAGAACCAAAAGGAGAATTTTCTTTCGTCAAAATTTTTCAGAAAATCACGTTTTAAGGAAATCCCGCATCGTGCGAAATTATCTTGTTTTTCCTAAACAACACGTTGTAAGTCGGAAAGCTTTCATGTTGCGTGTATGTCTAAGTGTGTAGCCTCAAAAGAGAAGGCACAGGACAGTTTTCTCTCGAAAGGATATGTAAGAATACCACTTCATAAGGAAATACAGTTTTGCAGAGTAAAGACATATACGTACGCATTGGAAACTCTTTACGAGAAGAAATAACGCATAGTACAAAATTAGCTTGTATCTCCAAAACTACACGTTGTATCTCGAAAAGAATTGTTGTGGCGTGTACGTCTTAACATGTAGCATCTAAAGAGAACCAAAAGGAGAATTTTCTTTCGTCAAAATTTTTCAGAAAATCACGTTTTAAGGAAATCCCGCATCGTGCGAAATTATCTTGTTTTTCCTAAACAACACGTTGTAAGTCGAAAAGCTTTCATGTTGCGTGTATGTCTAACTGTGTAGCCTCAAAAGAGAAGGCACAGGACAGTTTTCTCTCGAAAGGATATGTAAGAATACCACTTCATAAGGAAATACAGTTTTGCAGAGTAAAGACATATACGTACGCATTGGAAACTCTTTACGAGAAGAAGTAACGCATAGTACAAAATTAGCTTGTATCTCCAAAACTACACGTTGTATCTCGAAAAGAATTGTTGTGGCGTGTACGTCTTAACATGTAGCATCTAAAGAGAACCAAAAGGAGAATTTTCTTTCGTCAAAATTTTTCAGAAAATCACGTTTTAAGGAAATCCCGCATCGTGCGAAATTATCTTGTTTTTCCTAAACAACACGTTGTAAGTCGGAAAGCTTTCATGTTGCGTGTATGTCTAAGTGTGTAGCCTCAAAAGAGAAGGCACAGGACAGTTTTCTCTCGAAAGGATATGTAAGAATACCACTTCATAAGGAAATACAGTTTTGCAGAGTAAAGACATATACGTACGCATTGGAAACTCTTTACGAGAAGAAATAACGCATAGTACAAAATTAGCTTGTATCTCCAAAACTACACGTTGTATCTCGAAAAGAATTGTTGTGGCGTGTACGTCTTAACATGTAGCATCTAAAGAGAACCAAAAGGAGAATTTTCTTTCGTCAAAATTTTTCAGAAAATCACGTTTTAAGGAAATCCCGCATCGTGCGAAATTATCTTGTTTTTCCTAAACAACACGTTGTAAGTCGAAAAGCTTTCACGTTGCGTGTATGTCTAAGTGTGTAGCCTCAAAAGAGAAGGCACAGGACAGTTTTCTCTCGAAAGGATATGTAAGAATACCACTTCATAAGGAAATACAGTTTTGCAGAGTAAAGACATATACGTACGCATTGGAAACTCTTTACGAGAAGAAATAACGCATAGTACAAAATTAGCTTGTATCTCCAAAACTACACGTTGTATCTCGAAAAGAATTGTTGTGGCGTGTACGTCTTAACATGTAGCATCTAAAGAGAACCAAAAGGAGAATTTTCTTTCGTCAAAATTTTTCAGAAAATCACGTTTTAAGGAAATCCCGCATCGTGCGAAATTATCTTGTTTTTCCTAAACAACACGTTGTAAGTCGAAAAGCTTTCACGTTGCGTGTATGTCTAAGTGTGTAGCCTCAAAAGAGAAGGCACAGGACAGTTTTCTCTCGAAAGGATATGTAAGAATACCACTTCATAAGGAAATACAGTTTTGCAGAGTAAAGACATATACGTACGCATTGGAAACTCTTTACGAGAAGAAATAACGCATAGTACAAAATTAGCTTGTATCTCCAAAACTACACGTTGTATCTCGAAAAGAATTGTTGTGGCGTGTACGTCTTAACATGTAGCATCTAAAGAGAACCAAACGGAGAATTTTCTTTCGTCAAAATTTTTCAGAAAATCACGTTTTAAGGAAATCCCGCATCGTGCGAAATTATCTTGTTTTTCCTAAACAACACGTTGTAAGTCGAAAAGCTTTCATGTTGCGTGTATGTCTAAGTGTGTAGCCTCAAAAGAGAAGGCACAGGACAGTTTTCTCTCGAAAGGATATGTAAGAATACCACTTCATAAGGAAATACAGTTTTGCAGAGTAAAGACATATACGTACGCATTGGAAACTCTTTACGAGAAGAAATAACGCATAGTACAAAATTAGCTTGTATCTCCAAAACTACACGTTGTATCTCGAAAACTATTGTTGTGGCGTGTACGTCTTAACATGTAGCATCTAAAGAGAACCAAAAGGAGAATTTTCTTTCGTCAAAATTTTTCAGAAAATCACGTTTTAAGGAAATCCCGCATCGTGCGAAATTATCTTGTTTTTCCTAAACAACACGTTGTAAGTCGAAAAGCTTTCATGTTGCGTGTATGTCTAAGTGTGTAGCCTCAAAAGAGAAGGCACAGGACAGTTTTCTCTCGAAAGGATATGTAAGAATACCACTTCATAAGGAAATACAGTTTTGCAGAGTAAAGACATATACGTACGCATTGGAAACTCTTTACGAGAAGAAATAACGCATAGTACAAAATTAGCTTGTATCTCCAAAACTACACGTTGTATCTCGAAAAGAATTGTTGTGGCGTGTACGTCTTAACATGTAGCATCTAAAGAGAACCAAAAGGAGAATTTTCTTTCGTCAAAATTTTTCAGAAAATCACGTTTTAAGGAAATCCCGCATCGTGCGAAATTATCTTGTTTTTCCTAAACAACACGTTGTAAGTCGAAAAGCTTTCACGTTGCGTGTATGTCTAAGTGTGTAGCCTCAAAAGAGAAGGCACAGGACAGTTTTCTCTCGAAAGGATATGAAGGATATGTAAGAATACCACTTCATAAGGAAATACAGTTTTGCAGAGTAAAGACATATACGTACGCATTGGAAACTCTTTACGAGAAGAAATAACGCATAGTACAAAATTAGCTTGTATCTCCAAAACTACACGTTGTATCTCGAAAAGAATTGTTGTGGCGTGTACGTCTTAACATGTAGCATCTAAAGAGAACCAAAAGGAGAATTTTCTTTCGTCAAAATTTTTCAGAAAATCACGTTTTAAGGAAATCCCGCATCGTGCGAAATTATTTTGTTTTTCCTAAACAACACGTTGTAAGTCGAAAAGCTTTCATGTTGCGTGTATGTCTAAGTGTGTAGCCTCAAAAGAGAAGGCACAGGACAGTTTTCTCTCGAAAGGATATGTAAGAATACCACTTCATAAGGAAATACAGTTTTGCAGAGTAAAGACATATACGTACGCATTGGAAACTCTTTACGAGAAGAAATAACGCATAGTACAAAATTAGCTTGTATCTCCAAAACTACACGTTGTATCTCGAAAAGAATTGTTGTGGCGTGTACGTCTTAACATGTAGCATCTAAAGAGAACCAAAAGGAGAATTTTCTTTCGTCAAAATTTTTCAGAAAATCACGTTTTAAGGAAATCCCGCATCGTGCGAAATTATCTTGTTTTTCCTAAACAACACGTTGTAAGTCGGAAAGCTTTCATGTTGCGTGTATGTCTAAGTGTGTAGCCTCAAAAGAGAAGGCACAGGACAGTTTTCTCTCGAAAGGATATGTAAGAATACCACTTCATAAGGAAATACAGTTTTGCAGAGTAAAGACATATACGTACGCATTGGAAACTCTTTACGAGAAGAAATAACGCATAGGACAAAATTAGCTTGTATCTCCAAAACTACACGTTGTATCTCGAAAAGAATTGTTGTGGCGTGTACGTCTTAACATGTAGCATCTAAAGAGAACCAAAAGGAGAATTTTCTTTCGTCAAAATTTTTCAGAAAATCACGTTTTAAGGAAATCCCGCATCGTGCGAAATTATCTTGTTTTTCCTAAACAACACGTTGTAAGTCGGAAAGCTTTCATGTTGCGTGTATGTCTAAGTGTGTAGCCTCAAAAGAGAAGGCACAGGACAGTTTTCTCTCGAAAGGATATGTAAGAATACCACTTCATAAGGAAATACAGTTTTGCAGAGTAAAGACATATAGGTACGCATTGGAAACTCTTTACGAGAAGAAATAACGCATAGTACAAAATTAGCTTGTATCTCCAAAACTACACGTTGTATCTCGAAAAGAATTGTTGTGGCGTGTACGTCTTAACATGTAGCATCTAAAGAGAACCAAAAGGAGAATTTTCTTTCGTCAAAATTTTTCAGAAAATCACGTTTTAAGGAAATCCCGCATCGTGCAAAATTATCTTGTTTTTCCTAAACAACACGTTGTAAGTCGAAAAGCTTTCATGTTGCGTGTATGTCTAAGTGTGTAGCCTCAAAAGAGAAGGCACAGGACAGTTTTCTCTCGAAAGGATATGTAAGAATACCACTTCATAAGGAAATACAATTTTGCAGAGTAAAGACATATACGTACGCATTGGAAACTCTTTACGAGAAGAAATAACGCATAGTACAAAATTAGCTTGTATCTCCAAAACTACACGTTGTATCTCGAAAAGAATTGTTGTGGCGTGTACGTCTTAACATGTAGCATCTAAAGAGAACCAAAAGGAGAATTTTCTTTCGTCAAAATTTTTCAGAAAATCACGTTTTAAGGAAATCCCGCATCGTGCGAAATTATCTTGTTTTTCCTAAACAACACGTTGTAAGTCGAAAAGCTTTCATGTTGCGTGTATGTCTAAGTGTGTAGCCTCAAAAGAGAAGGCACAGGACAGTTTTCTCTCGAAAGGATATGTAAGAATACCACTTCATAAGGAAATACAGTTTTGCAGAGTAAAGACATATACGTACGCATTGGAAACTCTTTACGAGAAGAAATAACGCATAGTACAAAATTAGCTTGTATCTCCAAAACTACACGTTGTATCTCGAAAAGAATTGTTGTGGCGTGTACGTCTTAACATGTAGCATCTAAAGAGAACCAAAAGGAGAATTTTCTTTCGTCAAAATTTTTCAGAAAATCACGTTTTAAGGAAATCCCGCATCGTGCGAAATTATCTTGTTTTTCCTAAACAACACGTTGTAAGTCGAAAAGCTTTCACGTTGCGTGTATGTCTAAGTGTGTAGCCTCAAAAGAGAAGGCACAGGACAGTTTTCTCTCGAAAGGATATGTAAGAATACCACTTCATAAGGAAATACAGTTTTGCAGAGTAAAGACATATACGTACGCATTGGAAACTCTTTACGAGAAGAAATAACGCATAGTACAAAATTAGCTTGTATCTCCAAAACTACACGTTGTATCTCGAAAAGAATTGTTGTGGCGTGTACGTCTTAACATGTAGCATCTAAAGAGAACCAAAAGGAGAATTTTCTTTCGTCAAAATTTTTCAGAAAATCACGTTTTAAGGAAATCCCGCATCGTGCGAAATTATCTTGTTTTTCCTAAACAACACGTTGTAAGTCGAAAAGCTTTCATGTTGCGTGTATGTCTAAGTGTGTAGCCTCAAAAGAGAAGGCACAGGACAGTTTTCTCTCGAAAGGATATGTAAGAATACCACTTCATAAGGAAATACAGTTTTGCAGAGTAAAGACATATACGTACGCATTGGAAACTCTTTACGAGAAGAAATAACGCATAGTACAAAATTAGCTTGTATCTCCAAAACTACACGTTGTATCTCGAAAACTATTGTTGTGGCGTGTACGTCTTAACATGTAGCATCTAAAGAGAACCAAAAGGAGAATTTTCTTTCGTCAAAATTTTTCAGAAAATCACGTTTTAAGGAAATCCCGCATCGTGCGAAATTATCTTGTTTTTCCTAAACAACACGTTGTAAGTCGGAAAGCTTTCATGTTGCGTGTATGTCTAAGTGTGTAGCCTCAAAAGAGAAGGCACAGGACAGTTTTCTCTCGAAAGGATATGTAAGAATACCACTTCATAAGGAAATACAGTTTTGCAGAGTAAAGACATATACGTACGCATTGGAAACTCTTTACGAGAAGAAATAACGCATAGTACAAAATTAGCTTGTATCTCCAAAACTACACGTTGTATCTCGAAAAGAATTGTTGTGGCGTGTACGTCTTAACATGTAGCATCTAAAGAGAACCAAAAGGAGAATTTTCTTTCGTCAAAATTTTTCAGAAAATCACGTTTTAAGTAAATCCCGCATCGTGCGAAATTATCTTGTTTTTCCTAAACAACACGTTGTAAGTCGAAAAGCTTTCACGTTGCGTGTATGTCTAAGTGTGTAGCCTCAAAAGAGAAGGCACAGGACAGTTTTCTCTCGAAAGGATATGTAAGAATACCACTTCATAAGGAAATACAGTTTTGCAGAGTAAAGACATATACGTACGCATTGGAAACTCTTTACGAGAAGAAATAACGCATAGTACAAAATTAGCTTGTATCTCCAAAACTACACGTTGTATCTCGAAAAGAATTGTTGTGGCGTGTACGTCTTAACATGTAGCATCTAAAGAGAACCAAAAGGAGAATTTTCTTTCGTCAAAATTTTTCAGAAAATCACGTTTTAAGGAAATCCCGCATCGTGCGAAATTATTTTGTTTTTCCTAAACAACACGTTGTAAGTCGAAAAGCTTTCATGTTGCGTGTATGTCTAAGTGTGTAGCCTCAAAAGAGAAGGCACAGGACAGTTTTCTCTCGAAAGGATATGTAAGAATACCACTTCATAAGGAAATACAGTTTTGCAGAGTAAAGACATATACGTACGCATTGGAAACTCTTTACGAGAAGAAATAACGCATAGTACAAAATTAGCTTGTATCTCCAAAACTACACGTTGTATCTCGAAAAGAATTGTTGTGGCGTGTACGTCTTAACATGTAGCATCTAAAGAGAACCAAAAGGAGAATTTTCTTTCGTCAAAATTTTTCAGAAAATCACGTTTTAAGGAAATCCCGCATCGTGCGAAATTATCTTGTTTTTCCTAAACAACACGTTGTAAGTCGAAAAGCTTTCATGTTGCGTGTATGTCTAAGTGTGTAGCCTCAAAAGAGAAGGCACAGGACAGTTTTCTCTCGAAAGGATATGTAAGAATACCACTTCATAAGGAAATACAGTTTTGCAGAGTAAAGACATATACGTACGCATTGGAAACTCTTTACGAGAAGAAATAACGCATAGTACAAAATTAGCTTGTATCTCCAAAACTACACGTTGTATCTCGAAAACTATTGTTGTGGCGTGTACGTCTTAACATGTAGCATCTAAAGAGAACCAAAAGGAGAATTTTCTTTCGTCAAAATTTTTCAGAAAATCACGTTTTAAGGAAATCCCGCATCGTGCGAAATTATCTTGTTTTTCCTAAACAACACGTTGTAAGTCGGAAAGCTTTCATGTTGCGTGTATGTCTAAGTGTGTAGCCTCAAAAGAGAAGGCACAGGACAGTTTTCTCTCGAAAGGATATGTAAGAATACCACTTCATAAGGAAATACAGTTTTGCAGAGTAAAGACATATACGTACGCATTGGAAACTCTTTACGAGAAGAAATAACGCATAGTACAAAATTAGCTTGTATCTCCAAAACTACACGTTGTATCTCGAAAAGAATTGTTGTGGCGTGTACGTCTTAACATGTAGCATCTAAAGAGAACCAAAAGGAGAATTTTCTTTCGTCAAAATTTTTCAGAAAATCACGTTTTAAGTAAATCCCGCATCGTGCGAAATTATCTTGTTTTTCCTAAACAACACGTTGTAAGTCGAAAAGCTTTCACGTTGCGTGTATGTCTAAGTGTGTAGCCTCAAAAGAGAAGGCACAGGACAGTTTTCTCTCGAAAGGATATGTAAGAATACCACTTCATAAGGAAATACAGTTTTGCAGAGTAAAGACATATACGTACGCATTGGAAACTCTTTACGAGAAGAAATAACGCATAGTACAAAATTAGCTTGTATCTCCAAAACTACACGTTGTATCTCGAAAAGAATTGTTGTGGCGTGTACGTCTTAACATGTAGCATCTAAAGAGAACCAAAAGGAGAATTTTCTTTCGTCAAAATTTTTCAGAAAATCACGTTTTAAGGAAATCCCGCATCGTGCGAAATTATCTTGTTTTTCCTAAACAACACGTTGTAAGTCGGAAAGCTTTCATGTTGCGTGTATGTCTAAGTGTGTAGCCTCAAAAGAGAAGGCACAGGACAGTTTTCTCTCGAAAGGATATGTAAGAATACCACTTCATAAGGAAATACAGTTTTGCAGAGTAAAGACATATACGTACGCATTGGAAACTCTTTACGAGAAGAAATAACGCATAGGACAAAATTAGCTTGTATCTCCAAAACTACACGTTGTATCTCGAAAAGAATTGTTGTGGCGTGTACGTCTTAACATGTAGCATCTAAAGAGAACCAAAAGGAGAATTTTCTTTCGTCAAAATTTTTCAGAAAATCACGTTTTAAGGAAATCCCGCATCGTGCGAAATTATCTTGTTTTTCCTAAACAACACGTTGTAAGTCGGAAAGCTTTCATGTTGCGTGTATGTCTAAGTGTGTAGCCTCAAAAGAGAAGGCACAGGACAGTTTTCTCTCGAAAGGATATGTAAGAATACCACTTCATAAGGAAATACAGTTTTGCAGAGTAAAGACATATACGTACGCATTGGAAACTCTTTACGAGAAGAAATAACGCATAGTACAAAATTAGCTTGTATCTCCAAAACTACACGTTGTATCTCGAAAAGAATTGTTGTGGCGTGTACGTCTTAACATGTAGCATCTAAAGAGAACCAAAAGGAGAATTTTCTTTCGTCAAAATTTTTCAGAAAATCACGTTTTAAGGAAATCCCGCATCGTGCAAAATTATCTTGTTTTTCCTAAACAACACGTTGTAAGTCGAAAAGCTTTCATGTTGCGTGTATGTCTAAGTGTGTAGCCTCAAAAGAGAAGGCACAGGACAGTTTTCTCTCGAAAGGATATGTAAGAATACCACTTCATAAGGAAATACAGTTTTGCAGAGTAAAGACATATACGTACGCATTGGAAACTCTTTACGAGAAGAAATAACGCATAGTACAAAATTAGCTTGTATCTCCAAAACTACACGTTGTATCTCGAAAAGAATTGTTGTGGCGTGTACGTCTTAACATGTAGCATCTAAAGAGAACCAAAAGGAGAATTTTCTTTCGTCAAAATTTTTCAGAAAATCACGTTTTAAGGAAATCCCGCATCGTGCGAAATTATTTTGTTTTTCCTAAACAACACGTTGTAAGTCGAAAAGCTTTCATGTTGCGTGTATGTCTAAGTGTGTAGCCTCAAAAGAGAAGGCACAGGACAGTTTTCTCTCGAAAGGATATGTAAGAATACCACTTCATAAGGAAATACAGTTTTGCAGAGTAAAGACATATACGTACGCATTGGAAACTCTTTACGAGAAGAAATAACGCATAGTACAAAATTAGCTTGTATCTCCAAAACTACACGTTGTATCTCGAAAAGAATTGTTGTGGCGTGTACGTCTTAACATGTAGCATCTAAAGAGAACCAAAAGGAGAATTTTCTTTCGTCAAAATTTTTCAGAAAATCACGTTTTAAGGAAATCCCGCATCGTGCGAAATTATCTTGTTTTTCCTAAACAACACGTTGTAAGTCGAAAAGCTTTCACGTTGCGTGTATGTCTAAGTGTGTAGCCTCAAAAGAGAAGGCACAGGACAGTTTTCTCTCGAAAGGATATGTAAGAATACCACTTCATAAGGAAATACAGTTTTGCAGAGTAAAGACATATACGTACGCATTGGAAACTCTTTACGAGAAGAAATAACGCATAGTACAAAATTAGCTTGTATCTCCAAAACTACACGTTGTATCTCGAAAAGAATTGTTGTGGCGTGTACGTCTTAACATGTAGCATCTAAAGAGAACCAAAAGGAGAATTTTCTTTCGTCAAAATTTTTCAGAAAATCACGTTTTAAGGAAATCCCGCATCGTGCGAAATTATCTTGTTTTTCCTAAACAACACGTTGTATGTCGAAAAGCTTTCATGTTGCGTGTATGTCTAAGTGTGTAGCCTCAAAAGAGAAGGCACAGGACAGTTTTCTCTCGAAAGGATATGTAAGAATACCACTTCATAAGGAAATACAGTTTTGCAGAGTAAAGACATATACGTACGCATTGGAAACTCTTTACGAGAAGAAATAACGCATAGTACAAAATTAGCTTGTATCTCCAAAACTACACGTTGTATCTCGAAAACTATTGTTGTGGCGTGTACGTCTTAACATGTAGCATCTAAAGAGAACCAAAAGGAGAATTTTCTTTCGTCAAAATTTTTCAGAAAATCACGTTTTAAGGAAATCCCGCATCGTGCGAAATTATCTTGTTTTTCCTAAACAACACGTTGTAAGTCGGAAAGCTTTCATGTTGCGTGTATGTCTAAGTGTGTAGCCTCAAAAGAGAAGGCACAGGACAGTTTTCTCTCGAAAGGATATGTAAGAATACCACTTCATAAGGAAATACAGTTTTGCAGAGTAAAGACATATACGTACGCATTGGAAACTCTTTACGAGAAGAAATAACGCATAGTACAAAATTAGCTTGTATCTCCAAAACTACACGTTGTATCTCGAAAAGAATTGTTGTGGCGTGTACGTCTTAACATGTAGCATCTAAAGAGAACCAAAAGGAGAATTTTCTTTCGTCAAAATTTTTCAGAAAATCACGTTTTAAGGAAATCCCGCATCGTGCGAAATTATCTTGTTTTTCCTAAACAACACGTTGTAAGTCGGAAAGCTTTCACGTTGCGTGTATGTCTAAGTGTGTAGCCTCAAAAGAGAAGGCACAGGACAGTTTTCTCTCGAAAGGATATGTAAGAATACCACTTCATAATGAAATACAGTTTTGCAGAGTAAAGACATATACGTACGCATTGGAAACTCTTTACGAGAAGAAATAACGCATAGTACAAAATTAGCTTGTATCTCCAAAACTACACGTTGTATCTCGAAAAGAATTGTTGTGGCGTGTACGTCTTAACATGTAGCATCTAAAGAGAACCAAAAGGAGAATTTTCTTTCGTCAAAATTTTTCAGAAAATCACGTTTTAAGGAAATCCCGCATCGTGCGAAATTATCTTGTTTTTCCTAAACAACACGTTGTAAATCGGAAAGCTTTCATGTTGCGTGTATGTCTAAGTGTGTAGCCTCAAAAGAGAAGGCACAGGACAGTTTTCTCTCGAAAGGATATGTAAGAATACCACTTCATAAGGAAATACAGTTTTGCAGAGTAAAGACATATACGTACGCATTGGAAACTCTTTACGAGAAGAAATAACGCATAGGACAAAATTAGCTTGTATCTCCAAAACTACACGTTGTATCTCGAAAAGAATTGTTGTGGCGTGTACGTCTTAACATGTAGCATCTAAAGAGAACCAAAAGGAGAATTTTCTTTCGTCAAAATTTTTCAGAAAATCACGTTTTAAGGAAATCCCGCATCGTGCGAAATTATCTTGTTTTTCCTAAACAACACGTTGTAAGTCGGAAAGCTTTCATGTTGCGTGTATGTCTAAGTGTGTAGCCTCAAAAGAGAAGGCACAGGACAGTTTTCTCTCGAAAGGATATGTAAGAATACCACTTCATAAGGAAATACAGTTTTGCAGAGTAAAGACATATACGTACGCATTGGAAACTCTTTACGAGAAGAAATAACGCATAGTACAAAATTAGCTTGTATCTCCAAAACTACACGTTGTATCTCGAAAAGAATTGTTGTGGCGTGTACGTCTTAACATGTAGCATCTAAAGAGAACCAAAAGGAGAATTTTCTTTCGTCAAAATTTTTCAGAAAATCACGTTTTAAGGAAATCCCGCATCGTGCAAAATTATCTTGTTTTTCCTAAACAACACGTTGTAAGTCGAAAAGCTTTCATGTTGCGTGTATGTCTAAGTGTGTAGCCTCAAAAGAGAAGGCACAGGACAGTTTTCTCTCGAAAGGATATGTAAGAATACCACTTCATAAGGAAATACAGTTTTGCAGAGTAAAGACATATACGTACGCATTGGAAACTCTTTACGAGAAGAAATAACGCATAGTACAAAATTAGCTTGTATCTCCAAAACTACACGTTGTATCTCGAAAAGAATTGTTGTGGCGTGTACGTCTTAACATGTAGCATCTAAAGAGAACCAAAAGGAGAATTTTCTTTCGTCAAAATTTTTCAGAAAATCACGTTTTAAGGAAATCCCGCATCGTGCGAAATTATTTTGTTTTTCCTAAACAACACGTTGTAAGTCGAAAAGCTTTCATGTTGCGTGTATGTCTAAGTGTGTAGCCTCAAAAGAGAAGGCACAGGACAGTTTTCTCTCGAAAGGATATGTAAGAATACCACTTCATAAGGAAATACAGTTTTGCAGAGTAAAGACATATACGTACGCATTGGAAACTCTTTACGAGAAGAAATAACGCATAGTACAAAATTAGCTTGTATCTCCAAAACTACACGTTGTATCTCGAAAAGAATTGTTGTGGCGTGTACGTCTTAACATGTAGCATCTAAAGAGAACCAAAAGGAGAATTTTCTTTCGTCAAAATTTTTCAGAAAATCACGTTTTAAGGAAATCCCGCATCGTGCGAAATTATCTTGTTTTTCCTAAACAACACGTTGTAAGTCGAAAAGCTTTCACGTTGCGTGTATGTCTAAGTGTGTAGCCTCAAAAGAGAAGGCACAGGACAGTTTTCTCTCGAAAGGATATGTAAGAATACCACTTCATAAGGAAATACAGTTTTGCAGAGTAAAGACATATACGTACGCATTGGAAACTCTTTACGAGAAGAAATAACGCATAGTACAAAATTAGCTTGTATCTCCAAAACTACACGTTGTATCTCGAAAAGAATTGTTGTGGCGTGTACGTCTTAACATGTAGCATCTAAAGAGAACCAAAAGGAGAATTTTCTTTCGTCAAAATTTTTCAGAAAATCACGTTTTAAGGAAATCCCGCATCGTGCGAAATTATCTTGTTTTTCCTAAACAACACGTTGTATGTCGAAAAGCTTTCATGTTGCGTGTATGTCTAAGTGTGTAGCCTCAAAAGAGAAGGCACAGGACAGTTTTCTCTCGAAAGGATATGTAAGAATACCACTTCATAAGGAAATACAGTTTTGCAGAGTAAAGACATATACGTACGCATTGGAAACTCTTTACGAGAAGAAATAACGCATAGTACAAAATTAGCTTGTATCTCCAAAACTACACGTTGTATCTCGAAAACTATTGTTGTGGCGTGTACGTCTTAACATGTAGCATCTAAAGAGAACCAAAAGGAGAATTTTCTTTCGTCAAAATTTTTCAGAAAATCACGTTTTAAGGAAATCCCGCATCGTGCGAAATTATCTTGTTTTTCCTAAACAACACGTTGTAAGTCGGAAAGCTTTCATGTTGCGTGTATGTCTAAGTGTGTAGCCTCAAAAGAGAAGGCACAGGACAGTTTTCTCTCGAAAGGATATGTAAGAATACCACTTCATAAGGAAATACAGTTTTGCAGAGTAAAGACATATACGTACGCATTGGAAACTCTTTACGAGAAGAAATAACGCATAGTACAAAATTAGCTTGTATCTCCAAAACTACACGTTGTATCTCGAAAAGAATTGTTGTGGCGTGTACGTCTTAACATGTAGCATCTAAAGAGAACCAAAAGGAGAATTTTCTTTCGTCAAAATTTTTCAGAAAATCACGTTTTAAGGAAATCCCGCATCGTGCGAAATTATCTTGTTTTTCCTAAACAACACGTTGTAAATCGAAAAGCTTTCATGTTGCGTGTATGTCTAAGTGTGTAGCCTCAAAAGAGAAGGCACAGGACAGTTTTCTCTCGAAAGGATATGTAAGAATACCACTTCATAAGGAAATACAGTTTTGCAGAGTAAAGACATATACGTACGCATTGGAAACTCTTTACGAGAAGAAATAACGCATAGTACAAAATTAGCTTGTATCTCCAAAACTACACGTTGTATCTCGAAAACTATTGTTGTGGCGTGTACGTCTTAACATGTAGCATCTAAAGAGAACCAAAAGGAGAATTTTCTTTCGTCAAAATTTTTCAGAAAATCACGTTTTAAGGAAATCCCGCATCGTGCGAAATTATCTTGTTTTTCCTAAACAACACGTTGTAAGTCGGAAAGCTTTCATGTTGCGTGTATGTCTAAGTGTGTAGCCTCAAAAGAGAAGGCACAGGACAGTTTTCTCTCGAAAGGATATGTAAGAATACCACTTCATAAGGAAATACAGTTTTGCAGAGTAAAGACATATACGTACGCATTGGAAACTCTTTATGAGAAGAAATAACGCATAGTACAAAATTAGCTTGTATCTCCAAAACTACACGTTGTATCTCGAAAAGAATTGTTGTGGCGTGTACGTCTTAACATGTAGCATCTAAAGAGAACCAAAAGGAGAATTTTCTTTCGTCAAAATTTTTCAGAAAATCACGTTTTAAGGAAATCCCGCATCGTGCGAAATTATCTTGTTTTTCCTAAACAACACGTTGTAAGTCGGAAAGCTTTCATGTTGCGTGTATGTCTAAGTGTGTAGCCTCAAAAGAGAAGGCACAGGACAGTTTTCTCTCGAAAGGATATGTAAGAATACCACTTCATAAGGAAATACAGTTTTGCAGAGTAAAGACATATACGTACGCATTGGAAACTCTTTACGAGAAGAAATAACGCATAGTACAAAATTAGCTTGTATCTCCAAAACTACACGTTGTATCTCGAAAAGAATTGTTGTGGCGTGTACGTCTTAACATGTAGCATCTAAAGAGAACCAAAAGGAGAATTTTCTTTCGTCAAAATTTTTCAGAAAATCACGTTTTAAGGAAATCCCGCATCGTGCGAAATTATCTTGTTTTTCCTAAACAACACGTTGTAAGTCGAAAAGCTTTCATGTTGCGTGTATGTCTAAGTGTGTAGCCTCAAAAGAGAAGGCACAGGACAGTTTTCTCTCGAAAGGATATGTAAGAATACCACTTCATAAGGAAATACAGTTTTGCAGAGTAAAGACATATACGTACGCATTGGAAACTCTTTACGAGAAGAAATAACGCATAGTACAAAATTAGCTTGTATCTCCAAAACTACACGTTGTATCTCGAAAAGAATTGTTGTGGCGTGTACGTCTTAACATGTAGCATCTAAAGAGAACCAAAAGGAGAATTTTCTTTCGTCAAAATTTTTCAGAAAATCACGTTTTAAGGAAATCCCGCATCGTGCGAAATTATCTTGTTTTTCCTAAACAACACGTTGTAAGTCGGAAAGCTTTCATGTTGCGTGTATGTCTAAGTGTGTAGCCTCAAAAGAGAAGGCACAGGACAGTTTTCTCTCGAAAGGATATGTAAGAATACCACTTCATAAGGAAATACAGTTTTGCAGAGTAAAGACATATACGTACGCATTGGAAACTCTTTACGAGAAGAAATAACGCATAGTACAAAATTAGCTTGTATCTCCAAAACTACACGTTGTATCTCGAAAAGAATTGTTGTGGCGTGTACGTCTTAACATGTAGCATCTAAAGAGAACCAAAAGGAGAATTTTCTTTCGTCAAAATTTTTCAGAAAATCACGTTTTAAGGAAATCCCGCATCGTGCAAAATTATCTTGTTTTTCCTAAACAACACGTTGTAAGTCGAAAAGCTTTCATGTTGCGTGTATGTCTAAGTGTGTAGCCTCAAAAGAGAAGGCACAGGACAGTTTTCTCTCGAAAGGATATGTAAGAATACCACTTCATAAGGAAATACAGTTTTGCAGAGTAAAGACATATACGTACGCATTGGAAACTCTTTACGAGAAGAAATAACGCATAGTACAAAATTAGCTTGTATCTCCAAAACTACACGTTGTATCTCGAAAAGAATTGTTGTGGCGTGTACGTCTTAACATGTAGCATCTAAAGAGAACCAAAAGGAGAATTTTCTTTCGTCAAAATTTTTCAGAAAATCACGTTTTAAGGAAATCCCGCATCGTGCGAAATTATTTTGTTTTTCCTAAACAACACGTTGTAAGTCGAAAAGCTTTCATGTTGCGTGTATGTCTAAGTGTGTAGCCTCAAAAGAGAAGGCACAGGACAGTTTTCTCTCGAAAGGATATGTAAGAATACCACTTCATAAGGAAATACAGTTTTGCAGAGTAAAGACATATACGTACGCATTGGAAACTCTTTACGAGAAGAAATAACGCATAGTACAAAATTAGCTTGTATCTCCAAAACTACACGTTGTATCTCGAAAAGAATTGTTGTGGCGTGTACGTCTTAACATGTAGCATCTAAAGAGAACCAAAAGGAGAATTTTCTTTCGTCAAAATTTTTCAGAAAATCACGTTTTAAGGAAATCCCGCATCGTGCGAAATTATCTTGTTTTTCCTAAACAACACGTTGTAAGTCGAAAAGCTTTCACGTTGCGTGTATGTCTAAGTGTGTAGCCTCAAAAGAGAAGGCACAGGACAGTTTTCTCTCGAAAGGATATGTAAGAATACCACTTCATAAGGAAATACAGTTTTGCAGAGTAAAGACATATGCGTACGCATTGGAAACGCTTTACGAGAAGAAATAACGCATAGTACAAAATTAGCTTGTATCTCCAAAACTACACGTTGTATCTCGAAAAGAATTGTTGTGGCGTGTACGTCTTAACATGTAGCATCTAAAGAGAACCAAAAGGAGAATTTTCTTTCGTCAAAATTTTTCAGAAAATCACGTTTTAAGGAAATCCCGCGTCGTGCGAAATTATCTTGTTTTTCCTAAACAACACGTTGTAAGTCGAAAAGCTTTCATGTTGCGTGTATGTCTAAGTGTGTAGCCTCAAAAGAGAAGGCACAGGACAGTTTTCTCTCGAAAGGATATGTAAGAATACCACTTCATAAGGAAATACAGTTTTGCAGAGTAAAGACATATACGTACGCATTGGAAACTCTTTACGAGAAGAAATAACGCATAGTACAAAATTAGCTTGTATCTCCAAAACTACACGTTGTATCTCGAAAAGAATTGTTGTGGCGTGTACGTCTTAACATGTAGCATCTAAAGAGAACCAAAAGGAGAATTTTCTTTCGTCAAAATTTTTCAGAAAATCACGTTTTAAGGAAATCCCGCATCGTGCGAAATTATCTTGTTTTTCCTAAACAACACGTTGTAAGTCGAAAAGCTTTCATGTTGCGTGTATGTCTAAGTGTGTAGCCTCAAAAGAGAAGGCACAGGACAGTTTTCTCTCGAAAGGATATGTAAGAATACCACTTCATAAGGAAATACAGTTTTGCAGAGTAAAGACATATACGTACGCATTGGAAACTCTTTACGAGAAGAAATAACGCATAGTACAAAATTAGCTTGTATCTCCAAAACTACACGTTGTATCTCGAAAAGAATTGTTGTGGCGTGTACGTCTTAACATGTAGCATCTAAAGAGAACCAAAAGGAGAATTTTCTTTCGTCAAAATTTTTCAGAAAATCACGTTTTAAGGAAATCCCGCATCGTGCGAAATTATCTTGTTTTTCCTAAACAACACGTTGTAAGTCGAAAAGCTTTCATGTTGCGTGTATGTCTAAGTGTGTAGCCTCAAAAGAGAAGGCACAGGACAGTTTTCTCTCGAAAGGATATATAAGAATACCACTTCATAAGGAAATACAGTTTTGCAGAGTAAAGACATATAGGTACGCATTGGAAACTCTTTACGAGAAGAAATAACGCATAGTACAAAATTAGCTTGTATCTCCAAAACTACATGTTGTATCTCGAAAAGAATTGTTGTGGCGTGTACGTCTTAACATGTAGCATCTAAAGAGAACCAAAAGGAGAATTTTCTTTCGCCAAATATTTCAGAAAATCACGTTTTAAGGAAATCCCGCATCGTGCGAAATTATCTTGTTTTTCCTAAACAACACGTTGTAAGTCGAAAAGCTTTCATGTTGCGTGTATGTCTAAGTGTGTAGCCTCAAAAGAGAAGGCACAGGACAGTTTTCTCTCGAAAGGATATGTAAGAATACCACTTCATAAGGAAATACAGTTTTGCAGAGTAAAGACATATGCGTACGCATTGGAAACTCTTTACGAGAAGAAATAACGCATAGTAAAAAATTAGCTTGTATCTCCAAAACTACACGTTGTATCTCGAAAAGAATTGTTGTGGCGTGTACGTCTTAACATGTAGCATCTAAAGAGAACCAAAAGGAGAATTTTCTTTCGTCAAAATTTTTCAGAAAATCACGTTTTAAGGAAATCCCGCATCGTGCGAAATTATCTTGTTTTTCCTAAACAACACGTTGTAAGTCGAAAAGCTTTCATGTTGCGTGTATGTCTAAGTGTGTAGCCTCAAAAGAGAAGGCACAGGACAGTTTTCTCTCGAAAGGATATGTAAGAATACCACTTCATAAGGAAATACAGTTTTGCAGAGTAAAGACATATACGTACGCATTGGAAACTCTTTACGAGAAGAAATAACGCATAGTACAAAATTAGCTTGTATCTCCAAAACTACACGTTGTATCTCGAAAAGAATTGTTGTGGCGTGTACGTCTTAACATGTAGCATCTAAAGAGAACCAAAAGGAGAATTTTCTTTCGTCAAAATTTTTCAGAAAATCACGTTTTAAGGAAATCCCGCATCGTGCGAAATTATCTTGTTTTTCCTAAACAACACGTTGTAAGTCGAAAAGCTTTCATGTTGCGTGTATGTCTAAGTGTGTAGCCTCAAAAGAGAAGGCACAGGACAGTTTTCTCTCGAAAGGATATGTAAGAATACCACTTCATAAGGAAATACAGTTTTGCAGAGTAAAGACATATACGTACGCATTGGAAACTCTTTACGAGAAGAAATAACGCATAGTACAAAATTAGCTTGTATCTCCAAAACTACACGTTGTATCTCGAAAAGAATTGTTGTGGCGTGTACGTCTTAACATGTAGCATCTAAAGAGAACCAAAAGGAGAATTTTCTTTCGTCAAAATTTTTCAGAAAATCACGTTTTAAGGAAATCCCGCATCGTGCGAAATTATCTTGTTTTTCCTAAACAACACGTTGTAAGTCGAAAAGCTTTCATGTTGCGTGTATGTCTAAGTGTGTAGCCTCAAAAGAGAAGGCACAGGACAGTTTTCTCTCGAAAGGATATATAAGAATACCACTTCATAAGGAAATACAGTTTTGCAGAGTAAAGACATATAGGTACGCATTGGAAACTCTTTACGAGAAGAAATAACGCATAGTACAAAATTAGCTTGTATCTCCAAAACTACATGTTGTATCTCGAAAAGAATTGTTGTGGCGTGTACGTCTTAACATGTAGCATCTAAAGAGAACCAAAAGGAGAATTTTCTTTCGCCAAATATTTCAGAAAATCACGTTTTAAGGAAATCCCGCATCGTGCGAAATTATCTTGTTTTTCCTAAACAACACGTTGTAAGTCGAAAAGCTTTCATGTTGCGTGTATGTCTAAGTGTGTAGCCTCAAAAGAGAAGGCACAGGACAGTTTTCTCTCGAAAGGATATGTAAGAATACCACTTCATAAGGAAATACAGTTTTGCAGAGTAAAGACATATGCGTACGCATTGGAAACTCTTTACGAGAAGAAATAACGCATAGTAAAAAATTAGCTTGTATCTCCAAAACTACACGTTGTATCTCGAAAAGAATTGTTGTGGCGTGTACGTCTTAACATGTAGCATCTAAAGAGAACCAAAAGGAGAATTTTCTTTCGTCAAAATTTTTCAGAAAATCACGTTTTAAGGAAATCCCGCATCGTGCGAAATTATCTTGTTTTTCCTAAACAACACGTTGTAAGTCGAAAAGCTTTCATGTTGCGTGTATGTCTAAGTGTGTAGCCTCAAAAGAGAAGGCACAGGACAGTTTTCTCTCGAAAGGATATGTAAGAATACCACTTCATAAGGAAATACAGTTTTGCAGAGTAAAGACATATGCGTACGCATTGGAAACTCTTTACGAGAAGAAATAACGCATAGTACAAAATTAGCTTGTATCTCCAAAACTACACGTTGTATCTCGAAAAGAATTGTTGTGGCGTGTACGTCTTAACATGTAGCATCTAAAGAGAACCAAATGGAGAATTTTCTTTCGTCAAAATTTTTCAGAAAATCACGTTTTAAGGAAATCCCGCATCGTGCGAAATTATCTTGTTTTTCCTAAACAACACGTTGTAAGTCGAAAAGCTTTCATGTTGCGTGTATGTCTAAGTGTGTAGCCTCAAAAGAGAAGGCACAGGACAGTTTTCTCTCGAAAGGATATGTAAGAATACCACTTCATAAGGAAATACAGTTTTGCAGAGTAAAGACATATACGTACGCATTGGAAACTCTTTACGAGAAGAAATAACGCATAGTAAAAAATTAGCTTGTATCTCCAAAACTACACGTTGTATCTCGAAAAGAATTGTTGTGGCGTGTACGTCTTAACATGTAGCATCTAAAGAGAACCAAAAGGAGAATTTTCTTTCGTCAAAATTTTTCAGAAAATCACGTTTTAAGGAAATCCCGCATCGTGCGAAATTATCTTGTTTTTCCTAAACAACACGTTGTAAGTCGAAAAGCTTTCATGTTGCGTGTATGTCTAAGTGTGTAGCCTCAAAAGAGAAGGCACAGGACAGTTTTCTCTCGAAAGGATATGTAAGAATACCACTTCATAAGGAAATACAGTTTTGCAGAGTAAAGACATATACGTACCCATTGGAAACTCTTTACGAGAAGAAATAACGCATAGTACAAAATTAGCTTGTATCTCCAAAACTACACGTTGTATCTCGAAAAGAATTGTTGTGGCGTGTACGTCTTAACATGTAGCATCTAAAGAGAACCAAAAGGAGAATTTTCTTTCGTCAAAATTTTTCAGAAACTCACGTTTTAAGGAAATCCCGCATCGTGCGAAATTATCTTGTTTTTCCTAAACAACACGTTGTAAGTCGAAAAGCTTTCATGTTGCGTGTATGTCTAAGTGTGTAGCCTCAAAAGAGAAGGCACAGGACAGTTTTCTCTCGAAAGGATATGTAAGAATACCACTTCATAAGGAAATACAGTTTTGCAGAGTAAAGACATATACGTACGCATTGGAAACTCTTTACGAGAAGAAATAACGCATAGTACAAAATTAGCTTGTATCTCCAAAACTACACGTTGTATCTCGAAAAGAATTGTTGTGGCGTGTACGTCTTAACATGTAGCATCTAAAGAGAACCAAAAGGAGAATTTTCTTTCGTCAAAATTTTTCAGAAAATCACGTTTTAAGGAAATCCCGCATCGTGCGAAATTATCTTGTTTTTCCTAAACAACACGTTGTAAGTCGAAAAGCTTTCATGTTGCGTGTATGTCTAAGTGTGTAGCCTCAAAAGAGAAGGCACAGGACAGTTTTCTCTCGAAAGGATATGTAAGAATACCACTTCATAAGGAAATACAGTTTTGCAGAGTAAAGACATATACGTACGCATTGGAAACTCTTTACGAGAAGAAATAACGCATAGTACAAAATTAGCTTGTATCTCCAAAACTACACGTTGTATCTCGAAAAGAATTGTTGTGGCGTGTACGTCTTAACATGTAGCATCTAAAGAGAACCAAAAGGAGAATTTTCTTTCGTCAAAATTTTTCAGAAAATCACGTTTTAAGGAAATCCCGCATCGTGCGAAATTATCTTGTTTTTCCTAAACAACACGTTGTAAGTCGAAAAGCTTTCATGTTGCGTGTATGTCTAAGTGTGTAGCCTCAAAAGAGAAGGCACAGGACAGTTTTCTCTCGAAAGGATATGTAAGAATACCACTTCATAAGGAAATACAGTTTTGCAGAGTAAAGACATATGCGTACGCATTGGAAACTCTTTACGAGAAGAAATAACGCATAGTAAAAATTAGCTTGTATCTCCAAAACTACACGTTGTATCTCGAAAAGAATTGTTGTGGCGTGTACGTCTTAACATGTAGCATCTAAAGAGAACCAAAAGGAGAATTTTCTTTCGTCAAAATTTTTCAGAAAATCACGTTTTAAGGAAATCCCGCATCGTGCGAAATTATCTTGTTTTTCCTAAACAACACGTTGTAAGTCGAAAAGCTTTCATGTTGCGTGTATGTCTACGTGTGTAGCCTCAAAAGAGAAGGCACAGGACAGTTTTCTCTCGAAAGGATATTTAAGAATACCACTTCATAAGGAAATACAGTTTTGCAGAGTAAAGACATATACGTACGCATTGGAAACTCTTTACGAGAAGAAATAACGCATAGTACAAAATTAGCTTGTATCTCCAAAACTACACGTTGTATCTCGAAAAGAATTGTTGTGGCGTGTACGTCTTAACATGTAGCATCTAAAGAGAACCAAAAGGAGAATTTTCTTTCGTCAAAATTTTTCAGAAAATCACGTTTTAAGGAAATCCCGCATCGTGCGAAATTATCTTGTTTTTCCTAAACAACACGTTGTAAGTCGAAAAGCTTTCATGTTGCGTGTATGTCTAAGTGTGTAGCCTCAAAAGAGAAGGCACAGGACAGTTTTCTCTCGAAAGGATATGTAAGAATACCACTCTATAAGGAAATACAGTTTTGCAGAGTAAAGACATATACGTACGCATTGGAAACTCTTTACGAGAAGAAATAACGCATAGTACAAAATTAGCTTGTATCTCCAAAACTACACGTTGTATCTCGAAAAGAATTGTTGTGGCGTGTACGTCTTAACATGTAGCATCTAAAGAGAACCAAAAGGAGAATTTTCTTTCGTCAAAATTTTTCAGAAAATCACGTTTTAAGGAAATCCCGCATCGTGCGAAATTATCTTGTTTTTCCTGAACAACACGTTGTAAGTCGAAAAGCTTTCATGTTGCGTGTATGTCTAAGTGTGTAGCCTCAAAAGAGAAGGCACAGGACAGTTTTCTCTCGAAAGGATATGTAAGAATACCACTTCATAAGGAAATACAGTTTTGCAGAGTAAAGACATATGCGTACGCATTGGAAACTCTTTACGAGAAGAAATAACGCATAGTACAAAATTAGCTTGTATCTCCAAAACTACACGTTGTATCTCGAAAAGAATTGTTGTGGCGTGTACTTCTTAACATGTAGCATCTAAAGAGAACCAAAAGGAGAATTTTCTTTCGTCAAAATTTTTCAGAAAATCACGTTTTAAGGAAATCCCGCATCGTGCGAAATTATCTTGTTTTTCCTAAACAACACGTTGTAAGTCGAAAAGCTTTCATGTTGCGTGTATGTCTAAGTGTGTAGCCTCAAAAGAGAAGGCACAGGACAGTTTTCTCTCGAAAGGATATGTAAGAATACCACTTCATAAGGAAATACAGTTTTGCAGAGTAAAGACATATGCGTACGCATTGGAAACTCTTTACGAGAAGAAATAACGCATAGTACAAAATTAGCTTGTATCTCCAAAACTACACGTTGTATCTCGAAAAGAATTGTTGTGGCGTGTACGTCTTAACATGTAGCATCTAAAGAGAACCAAATGGAGAATTTTCTTTCGTCAAAATTTTTCAGAAAATCACGTTTTAAGGAAATCCCGCATCGTGCGAAATTATCTTGTTTTTCCTAAACAACACGTTGTAAGTCGAAAAGCTTTCATGTTGCGTGTATGTCTAAGTGTGTAGCCTCAAAAGAGAAGGCACAGGACAGTTTTCTCTCGAAAGGATATGTAAGAATACCACTTCATAAGGAAATACAGTTTTGCAGAGTAAAGACATATACGTACGCATTGGAAACTCTTTACGAGAAGAAATAACGCATAGTACAAAATTAGCTTGTATCTCCAAAACTACACGTTGTATCTCGAAAAGAATTGTTGTGGCGTGTACGTCTTAACATGTAGCATCTAAAGAGAACCAAAAGGAGAATTTTCTTTCGTCAAAATTTTTCAGAAAATCACGTTTTAAGGAAATCCCGCATCATGCGAAATTATCTTGTTTTTCCTAAACAACACGTTGTAAGTCGAAAAGCTTTCATGTTGCGTGTATGTCTAAGTGTGTAGCCTCAAAAGAGAAGGCACAGGACAGTTTTCTCTCGAAAGGATATGTAAGAATACCACTTCATAAGGAAATACAGTTTTGCAGAGTAAAGACATATACGTACGCATTGGAAACTCTTTACGAGAAGAAATAACGCATAGTACAAAATTAGCTTGTATCTCCAAAACTACACGTTGTATCTCGAAAAGAATTGTTGTGGCGTGTACGTCTTAACATGTAGCATCTAAAGAGAACCAAAAGGAGAATTTTCTTTCGTCAAACTTTTTCAGAAAATCACGTTTTAAGGAAATCCCGCATCGTGCGAAATTATCTTGTTTTTCCTAAACAACACGTTGTAAGTCGAAAAGCTTTCATGTTGCGTGTATGTCTAAGTGTGTAGCCTCAAAAGAGAAGGCACAGGACAGTTTTCTCTCGAAAGGATATGTAAGAATACCACTTCATAAGGAAATACAGTTTTGCAGAGTAAAGACATATACGTACGCATTGGAAACTCTTTACGAGAAGAAATAACGCATAGTACAAAATTAGCTTGTATCTCCAAAACTACACGTTGTATCTCGAAAAGAATTGTTGTGGCGTGTACGTCTTAACATGTAGCATCTAAAGAGAACCAAAAGGAGAATTTTCTTTCGTCAAAATTTTTCAGAAAATCACGTTTTAAGGAAATCCCGCGTCGTGCGAAATTATCTTGTTTTTCCTAAACAACACGTTGTAAGTCGAAAAGCTTTCATGTTGCGTGTATGTCTACGTGTGTAGCCTCAAAAGAGAAGGCACAGGACAGTTTTCTCTCGAAAGGATATGTAAGAATACCACTTCATAAGGAAATACAGTTTTGCAGAGTAAAGACATATATGTACGCATTGGAAACTCTTTACGAGAAGAAATAACGCATAGTACAAAATTAGCTTGTATCTCCAAAACTACACGTTGTATCTCGAAAAGAATTGTTGTGGCGTGTACGTCTTAACATGTAGCATCTAAAGAGAACCAAAAGGAGAATTTTCTTTCGTCTAAATTTTTCAGAAAATCACGTTTTAAGGAAATCCCGCATCGTGTGAAATTATCTTGTTTTTCCTAAACAACACGTTGTAAGTCGAAAAGCTTTCATGTTGCGTGTATGTCTAAGTGTGTAGCCTCAAAAGAGAAGGCACAGGACAGTTTTCTCTCGAAAGGATATGTAAGAATACCACTTCATAAGGAAATACAGTTTTGCAGAGTAAAGACATATACGTACGCATTGGAAACTCTTTACGAGAAGAAATAACGCATAGTACAAAATTAGCTTGTATCTCCAAAACTACACGTTGTATCTCGAAAAGAATTGTTGTGGCGTGTACGTCTTAACATGTAGCATCTAAAGAGAACCAAAAGGAGAATTTTCTTTCGTCAAAATTTTTCAGAAAATCACGTTTTAAGGAAATCCCGCATCGTGCGAAATTATCTTGTTTTTCCTAAACAACACGTTGTAAGTCGAAAAGCTTTCATGTTGCGTGTATGTCTAAGTGTGTAGCCTCAAAAGAGAAGGCACAGGACAGTTTTCTCTCGAAAGGATATGTAAGAATACCACTTCATAAGGAAAAACAGTTTTGCAGAGTAAAGACATATGCGTACGCATTGGAAACTCTTTACGAGAAGAAATAACGCATAGTACAAAATTAGCTTGTATCTCCAAAACTACACGTTGTATCTCGAAAAGAATTGTTGTGGCGTGTACGTCTTAACATGTAGCATCTAAAGAGAACCAAATGGAGAATTTTCTTTCGTCAAAATTTTTCAGAAAATCACGTTTTAAGGAAATCCCGCATCGTGCGAAATTATCTTGTTTTTCCTAAACAACACGTTGTAAGTCGAAAAGCTTTCATGTTGCGTGTATGTCTAAGTGTGTAGCCTCAAAAGAGAAGGCACAGGACAGTTTTCTCTCGAAAGGATATGTAAGAATACCACTTCATAAGGAAATACAGTTTTGCAGAGTAAAGACATATACGTACGCATTGGAAACTCTTTACGAGAAGAAATAACGCATAGTACAAAATTAGCTTGTATCTCCAAAACTACACGTTGTATCTCGAAAAGAATTGTTGTGGCGTGTACGTCTTAACATGTAGCATCTAAAGAGAACCAAAAGGAGAATTTTCTTTCGTCAAAATTTTTCAGAAAATCACGTTTTAAGGAAATCCCGCATCGTGCGAAATTATCTTGTTTTTCCTAAACAACACGTTGTAAGTCGAAAAGCTTTCATGTTGCGTGTATGTCTAAGTGTGTAGCCTCAAAAGAGAAGGCACAGGACAGTTTTCTCTCGAAAGGATATGTAAGAATACCACTTCATAAGGAAATACAGTTTTGCAGAGTAAAGACATATACGTACGCATTGGAAACTCTTTACGAGAAGAAATAACGCATAGTACAAAATTAGCTTGTATCTCCAAAACTACACGTTGTATCTCGAAAAGAATTGTTGTGGCGTGTACGTCTTAACATGTAGCATCTAAAGAGAACCAAAAGGAGAATTTTCTTTCGTCAAAATTTTTCAGAAAATCACGTTTTAAGGAAATCCCGCATCGTGCGAAATTATCTTGTTTTTCCTAAACAACACGTTGTAAGTCGAAAAGCTTTCATGTTGCGTGTATGTCTAAGTGTGTAGCCTCAAAAGAGAAGGCACAGGACAGTTTTCTCTCGAAAGGATATGTAAGAATACCACTTCATAAGGAAATACAGTTTTGCAGAGTAAAGACATATACGTACGCATTGGAAACTCTTTACGAGAAGAAATAACGCATAGTACAAAATTAGCTTGTATCTCCAAAACTACACGTTGTATCTCGAAAAGAATTGTTGTGGCGTGTACGTCTTAACATGTAGCATCTAAAGAGAACCAAAAGGAGAATTTTCTTTCGTCAAAATTTTTCAGAAAATCACGTTTTAAGGAAATCCCGCGTCGTGCGAAATTATCTTGTTTTTCCTAAACAACACGTTGTAAGTCGAAAAGCTTTCATGTTGCGTGTATGTCTAAGTGTGTAGCCTCAAAAGAGAAGGCACAGGACAGTTTTCTCTCGAAAGGATATGTAAGAATACCACTTCATAAGGAAATACAGTTTTGCAGAGTAAAGACATATACGTACGCATTGGAAACTCTTTAGGAGAAGAAATAACGCATAGTACAAAATTAGCTTGTATCTCCAAAACTACACGTTGTATCTCGAAAAGAATTGTTGTGGCGTGTACGTCTTAACATGTAGCATCTAAAGAGAACCAAAAGGAGAATTTTCTTTCGTCAAAATTTTTCAGAAAATCACGTTTTAAGGAAATCCCGCATCGTGCGAAATTATCTTGTTTTTCCTAAACAACACGTTGTAAGTCGAAAAGCTTTCATGTTGCGTGTATGTCTACGTGTGTAGCCTCAAAAGAGAAGGCACAGGACAGTTTTCTCTCGAAAGGATATGTAAGAATACCACTTCATAAGGAAATACAGTTATGCAGAGTAAAGACATATACGTACGCATTGGAAACTCTTTAGGAGAAGAAATAACGCATAGTACAAAATTAGCTTGTATCTCCAAAACTACACGTTGTATCTCGAAAAGAATTGTTGTGGCGTGTACGTCTTAACATGTAGCATCTAAAGAGAACCAAAAGGAGAATTTTCTTTCGTCAAAATTTTTCAGAAAATCACGTTTTAAGGAAATCCCGCATCGTGCGAAATTATCTTGTTTTTCCTAAACAACACGTTGTAAGTCGAAAAGCTTTCATGTTGCGTGTATGTCTAAGTGTGTAGCCTCAAAAGAGAAGGCACAGGACAGTTTTCTCTCGAAAGGATATGTAAGAATACCACTTCATAAGGAAATACAGTTTTGCAGAGTAAAGACATATACGTACGCATTGGAAACTCTTTACGAGAAGAAATAACGCATAGTACAAAATTAGCTTGTATCTCCAAAACTACACGTTGTATCTCGAAAAGAATTGTTGTGGCGTGTACGTCTTAACATGTAGCATCTAAAGAGAACCAAAAGGAGAATTTTCTTTCGTCAAAATTTTTCAGAAAATCACGTTTTAAGGAAATCCCGCATCGTGCGAAATTATCTTGTTTTTCCTAAACAACACGTTGTAAGTCGAAAAGCTTTCATGTTGCGTGTATGTCTAAGTGTGTAGCCTCAAAAGAGAAGGCACAGGACAGTTTTCTCTCGAAAGGATATGTAAGAATACCACTTCATAAGGAAATACAGTTTTGCAGAGTAAAGACATATACGTACGCATTGGAAACTCTTTACGAGAAGAAATAACGCATAGTACAAAATTAGCTTGTATCTCCAAAACTACACGTTGTATCTCGAAAAGAATTGTTGTGGCGTGTACGTCTTAACATGTAGCATCTAAAGAGAACCAAAAGGAGAATTTTCTTTCGTCAAAATTTTTCAGAAAATCACGTTTTAAGGAAATCCCGCATCGTGCGAAATTATCTTGTTTTTCCTAAACAACACGTTGTAAGTCGAAAAGCTTTCATGTTGCGTGTATGTCTAAGTGTGTAGCCTCAAAAGAGAAGGCACAGGACAGTTTTCTCTCGAAAGGATATGTAAGAATACCACTTCATAAGGAAATACAGTTTTGCAGAGTAAAGACATATACGTACGCATTGGAAACTCTTTACGAGAAGAAATAACGCATAGTACAAAATTAGCTTGTATCTCCAAAACTACACGTTGTATCTCGAAAAGAATTGTTGTGGCGTGTACGTCTTAACATGTAGCATCTAAAGAGAACCAAAAGGAGAATTTTCTTTCGTCAAAATTTTTCAGAAAATCACGTTTTAAGGAAATCCCGCATCGTGCGAAATTATCTTGTTTTTCCTAAACAACACGTTGTAAGTCGAAAAGCTTTCATGTTGCGTGTATGTCTAAGTGTGTAGCCTCAAAAGAGAAGGCACAGGACAGTTTTCTCTCGAAAGGATATGTAAGAATACCACTTCATAAGGAAATACAGTTTTGCAGAGTAAAGACATATACGTACGCATTGGAAACTCTTTACGAGAAGAAATAACGCATAGTACAAAATTAGCTTGTATCTCCAAAACTACACGTTGTATCTCGAAAAGAATTGTTGTGGCGTGTACGTCTTAACATGTAGCATCTAAAGAGAACCAAAAGGAGAATTTTCTTTCGTCAAAATTTTTCAGAAAATCACGTTTTAAGGAAATCCCGCATCGTGCGAAATTATCTTGTTTTTCCTAAACAACACGTTGTAAGTCGAAAAGCTTTCATGTTGCGTGTATGTCTAAGTGTGTAGCCTCAAAAGAGAAGGCACAGGACAGTTTTCTCTCGAAAGGATATGTAAGAATACCACTTCATAAGGAAATACAGTTTTGCAGAGTAAAGACATATACGTACGCATTGGAAACTCTTTACGAGAAGAAATAACGCATAGTACAAAATTAGCTTGTATCTCCAAAACTACACGTTGTATCTCGAAAAGAATTGTTGTGGCGTGTACGTCTTAACATGTAGCATCTAAAGAGAACCAAAAGGAGAATTTTCTTTCGTCAAAATTTTTCAGAAAATCACGTTTTAAGGAAATCCCGCGTCGTGCGAAATTATCTTGTTTTTCCTAAACAACACGTTGTAAGTCGAAAAGCTTTCATGTTGCGTGTATGTCTACGTGTGTAGCCTCAAAAGAGAAGGCACAGGACAGTTTTCTCTCGAAAGGATATGTAAGAATACCACTTCATAAGGAAATACAGTTTTGCAGAGTAAAGACATATACGTACGCATTGGAAACTCTTTACGAGAAGAAATAACGCATAGTACAAAATTAGCTTGTATCTCCAAAACTACACGTTGTATCTCGAAAAGAATTGTTGTGGTGTGTACGTCTTAACATGTAGCATCTAAAGAGAACCAAAAGGAGAATTTTCTTTCATCTAAATTTTTCAGAAAATCACGTTTTAAGGAAATCCCGCATCGTGTGAAATTATCTTGTTTTTCCTAAACAACACGTTGTAAGTCGAAAAGCTTTCATGTTGCGTGTATGTCTAAGTGTGTAGCCTCAAAAGAGAAGGCACAGGACAGTTTTCTCTCGAAAGGATATGTAAGAATACCACTTCATAAGGAAATACAGTTTTGCAGAGTAAAGACATATACGTACGCATTGGAAACTCTTTACGAGAAGAAATAACGCATAGTACAAAATTAGCTTGTATCTCCAAAACTACACGTTGTATCTCGAAAAGAATTGTTGTGGCGTGTACGTCTTAACATGTAGCATCTAAAGAGAACCAAAAGGAGAATTTTCTTTCGTCAAAATTTTTCAGAAAATCACGTTTTAAGGAAATACCGCATCGTGCGAAATTATCTTGTTTTTCCTAAACAACACGTTGTAAGTCGAAAAGCTTTCATGTTGCGTGTATGTCTAAGTGTGTAGCCTCAAAAGAGAAGGCACAGGACAGTTTTCTCTCGAAAGGATATGTAAGAATACCACTTCATAAGGAAATACAGTTTTGCAGAGTAAAGACATATACGTACACATTGGAAACTCTTTACGAGAAGAAATAACGCATAGTACAAAATTAGCTTGTATCTCCAAAACTACACGTTGTATCTCGAAAAGAATTGTTGTGGCGTGTACGTCTTAACATGTAGCATCTAAAGAGAACCAAAAGGAGAATTTTCTTTCGTCAAAATTTTTCAGAAAATCACGTTTTAAGGAAATCCCGCATCGTGCGAAATTATCTTGTTTTTCCTAAACAACACGTTGTAAGTCGAAAAGCTTTCATGTTGCGTGTATGTCTACGTGTGTAGCCTCAAAAGAGAAGGCACAGGACAGTTTTCTCTCGAAAGGATATGTAAGAATACCACTTCATAAGGAAATACAGTTTTGCAGAGTAAAGACATATACGTACGCATTGGAAACTCTTTACGAGAAGAAATAACGCATAGTACAAAATTAGCTTGTATCTCCAAAACTACACGTTGTATCTCGAAAAGAATTGTTGTGGCGTGTACGTCTTAACATGTAGCATCTAAAGAGAACCAAAAGGAGAATTTTCTTTCGTCAAAATTTTTCAGAAAATCACGTTTTAAGGAAATCCCGCATCGTGCGAAATTATCTTGTTTTTCCTAAACAACACGTTGTAAGTCGAAAAGCTTTCATGTTGCGTGTATGTCTAAGTGTGTAGCCTCAAAAGAGAAGGCACAGGACAGTTTTCTCTCGAAAGGATATGTAAGAATACCACTTCATAAGGAAATACAGTTTTGCAGAGTAAAGACATATACGTACGCATTGGAAACTCTTTACGAGAAGAAATAACGCATAGTACAAAATTAGCTTGTATCTCCAAAACTACACGTTGTATCTCGAAAAGAATTGTTGTGGCGTGTACGTCTTAACATGTAGCATCTAAAGAGAACCAAAAGGAGAATTTTCTTTCGTCAAAATTTTTCAGAAAATCACGTTTTAAGGAAATCCCGCATCGTGCGAAATTATCTTGTTTTTCCTAAACAACACGTTGTAAGTCGAAAAGCTTTCATGTTGCGTGTATGTCTAAGTGTGTAGCCTCAAAAGAGAAGGCACAGGACAGTTTTCTCTCGAAAGGATATGTAAGAATACCACTTCATAAGGAAATACAGTTTTGCAGAGTAAAGACATATACGTACGCATTGGAAACTCTTTACGAGAAGAAATAACGCATAGTACAAAATTAGCTTGTATCTCCAAAACTACACGTTGTATCTCGAAAAGAATTGTTGTGGCGTGTACGTCTTAACATGTAGCATCTAAAGAGAACCAAAAGGAGAATTTTCTCTCGTCAAAATTTTTCAGAAAATCACGTTTTAAGGAAATCCCGCGTCGTGCGAAATTATCTTGTTTTTCCTAAACAACACGTTGTAAGTCGAAAAGCTTTCATGTTGCGTGTATGTCTACGTGTGTAGCCTCAAAAGAGAAGGCACAGGACAGTTTTCTCTCGAAAGGATATGTAAGAATACCACTTCATAAGGAAATACAGTTTTGCAGAGTAAAGACATATACGTACGCATTGGAAACTCTTTACGAGAAGAAATAACGCATAGTACAAAATTAGCTTGTATCTCCAAAACTACATGTTGTATCTCGAAAAGAATTGTTGTGGCGTGTACGTCTTAACATGTAGCATCTAAAGAGAACCAAAAGGAGAATTTTCTTTCGTCAAAATTTTTCAGAAAATCACGTTTTAAGGAAATCCCGCATCCTGCGAAATTATCTTGTTTTTCCTAAACAACACGTTGTAAGTCGAAAAGCTTTCATGTTGCGTGTATGTCTAAGTGTGTAGCCTCAAAAGAGAAGGCACAGGACAGTTTTCTCTCGAAAGGATATGTAAGAATACCACTTCATAAGGAAATACAGTTTTGCAGAGTAAAGACATATGCGTACGCATTGGAAACTCTTTACGAGAAGAAATAACGCATAGTACAAAATTAGCTTGTATCTCCAAAACTACACGTTGTATCTCGAAAAGAATTGTTGTGGCGTGTACGTCTTAACATGTAGCATCTAAAGAGAACCAAAAGGAGAATTTTCTTTCGTCAAAATTTTTCAGAAAATCACGTTTTAAGGAAATCCCGCATCGTGCGAAATTATCTTGTTTTTCCTAAACAACACGTTGTAAGTCGAAAAGCTTTCATGTTGCGTGTATGTCTAAGTGTGTAGCCTCAAAAGAGAAGGCACAGGACAGTTTTCTCTCGAAAGGATATGTAAGAATACCACTTCATGAGGAAATACAGTTTTGCAGAGTAAAGACATATAAGTACGCATTGGAATCTCTTTACGAGAAGAAATAACGCATAGTACAAAATTAGCTGGTATCTCCAAAACTACACGTTGTATCTCGAAAAGAATTGTTGTGGCGTGTACGTCTTAACGTGTAGCATCTAAAGAGAACCAAAAGAAGAATTTTCTTTCGTCAAAATTTTTCAGAAAATCACGTTTTAAGGAAATCCCGCATCGTGCGAAATTATCTTGTTTTTCCTAAACAACACGTTGTAAGTCGAAAAGCTTTCATGTTGCGTGTATGTCTACGTGTGTAGCCTCAAAAGAGAAGGCACAGGACAGTTTTCTCTCGAAAGGATATGTAAGAATACCACTTCATAAGGAAATACAGTTTTGCAGAGTAAAGACATATACGTACGCATTAGAAACTCTTTTCGAGAAGAAATAACGCCTAGTACAAAATTAGCTTGTATCTCCAAAACTACACGTTGTATCTCGAAAAGAATTGTTGTGGCGTGTACATCTTAACATGTAGCATCTAAAGAGAACCAAAAGGAGAATTTTCTTTCGTCAAAATTTTTCAGAAAATCACGTTTTAAGGAAATCCCGCATCGTGCGAAATTATCTTGTTTTTCCTAAACAACACGTTGTAAGTCGAAAAGCTTTCATGTTGCGTGTATGTCTAAGTGTGTAGCCTCAAAAGAGAAGGCACAGGACAGTTTTCTCTCGAAAGGATATGTAAGAATACCACTTCATAAGGAAATACAGTTTTGCAGAGTAAAGACATATACGTACGCATTGGAAACTCTTTACGAGAAGAAATAACGCATAGTACAAAATTAGCTTGTATCTCCAAAACTACAAGCTGTATCTCGAAAAGAATTGTTGTGGCGTGTACGTCTTAACATGTAGCATCTAAAGAGAACCAAAAGGAGAATTTTCTTTCGTCAAAATTTTTCAGAAAATCACGTTTTAAGGAAATCCCGCATCGTGCGAAATTATCTTGTTTTTCCTAAACAACACGTTGTAAGTCGAAAAGCTTTCATGTTGCGTGTATGTCTAAGTGTGTAGCCTCAAAAGAGAAGGCACAGGACAGTTTTCTCTCGAAAGGATATGTAAGAATACCACTTCATAAGGAAATACAGTTTTGCAGAGTAAAGACATATACGTACGCATTGGAAACTCTTACGAGAAGAAATAACGCATAGTACAAAATTAGCTTGTATCTCCAAAACTACACGTTGTATCTCGAAAAGAATTGTTGTGGCGTGTACGTCTTAACGTGTAGCATCTAAAGAGAACCAAAAGGAGAATTTTCTTTCGTCAAAATTTTTCAGAAAATCACGTTTTAAGGAAATCCTGCATCGTGCGAAATTATCTTGTTTTTCCTAAACAACACGTTGTAAGTCGGAAAGCTTTCATGTTGCGTGTATGTCTACGTGTGTAGCCTCAAAAGAGAAGGCACAGGACAGTTTTCTCTCGAAAGGATATGTAAGAATACCACTTCATAAGGAAATACAGTTTTGCAGCATAAAGACATATACGTACGCATTGGAAACTCTTTACGAGAAGAAATAACGCATAGTACAAAATTAGCTTGTATCTCCAAAACTACACGTTGTATCTCGAAAAGAATTGTTGTGGCGTGTACGTCTTAACATGTAGCATCTAAAGAGAACCAAAAGGAGAATTTTCTTTCGTCAAAATTTTTCAGAAAATCACGTTGTAAGGAAATCCCGCATCGTGCGAAATTATCTTGTTTTTCCTAAACAACATGTTGTAAGTCGAAAAGCTTTCATGTTGCGTGTATGTCTACGTGTGTAGCCTCAAAAGAGAAGGCACAGGACAGTTTTCTCTCGAAAGGATATGTAAGAATACCACTTCATAAGGAAATACAGTTTTGCAGAGTAAAGACATATACGTACGCATTGGAAACTCTTTACGAGAAGAAATAACGCATAGTACAAAATTAGCTTGTATCTCCAAAACTACACGCTGTATCTCGAAAAGAATTGTTGTGGCGTGTACGACTTAACATGTAGCATCTAAAGAGAACCAAAAGGAGAATTTTCTTTCGTCAATATTTTTCAGAAAATCACGTTTTAAGGAAATCCCGCATCGTGCGAAATTATCTTGTTTTTCCTAAACAACACGTTGTAAGTCGAAAAGCTTTCATGTTGCGTGTATGTCTAAGTGTGTAGCCTCAAAAGAGAAGGCACAGGACAGTTTTCTCTCGAAAGGATATGTAAGAATACCACTTCATAAGGAAATACAGTTTTGCAGAGTAAAGACATATACGTACGCATTGGAAACTCTTTACGACAAGAAATAACGCATAGTACAAAATTAGCTTGTATCTCCAAAACTACACGTTGTATCTCGAAAAGAATTGTTGTGGCGTGTACGTCTTAACGTGTAGCATCTAAAGAGAACCAAAAGGAGAATTTTCTTTCGTCAAAATTTTTCAGAAAATCACGTTTTAAGGAAATCCCGCATCGTGCGAAATTATCTTGTTTTTCCTAAACAACACGTTGTAAGTCGAAAAGCTTTCATGTTGCGTGTATGTCTACGTGTGTAGCCTCAAAAGAGAAGGCACAGGACAGTTTTCTCTCGAAAGGATATGTAAGAATACCACTTCATAAGGAAATACAGTTTTGCAGAGTAAAGACATATACGTACGCATTGGAAACTCTTTACGAGAAGAAATAACGCATAGTACAAAATTAGCTTGTATCTCCAAAACTACACGTTGTATCTCGAAAAGAATTGTTGTGGCGTGTACGTCTTAACATGTAGCATCTAAAGAGAACCAAAAGGAGAATTTTCTTTCGTCAAAATTTTTCAGAAAATCACGTTTTAAGGAAATCCCGCATCGTGCGAAATTATCTTGTTTTTCCTAAACAACACGTTGTAAGTCGAAAAGCTTTCATGTTGCGTGTATGTCTAAGTGTGTAGCCTCAAAAGAGAAGGCACAGGACAATTTTCTCTCGAAAGGATATGTAAGAATACCACTTCATAAGGAAATACAGTTTTGCAGCGTAAAGACATATACGTACGCATTGGAAACTCTTTACGAGAAGAAATAACGCATAGTACAAAATTAGTTTGTATCTCCATAACTACACGTTGTATCTCGAAAAGAATTGTAGTGGCGTGTACGTCTTAACGTGTAGCATCTAAAGAGAACCAAAAGGAGAATTTTCTTTCGTCAAAAATTTTCAGAAAATCACGTTTTAAGGAAATCCCGCATCGTGCGAAATTATCTTGTTTTTCCTAAACAACACGTTGTAAGTCGAAAAGCTTTCATGTTGCGTGTATGTCTAAGTGTGTAGCCTCAAAAGAGAAGGCACAGGACAGTTTTCTCTCGAAAGGATATGTAAGAATACCACTTCATAAGGAAATACAGTTTTGCAGAGTAAAGACATATACGTACGCATTGGAAACTCTTTACGAGAAGAAATAAAGCATAGTACAAAATTAGCTTGTATCTCCAAAACTACACGTTGTATCTCGAAAAGAATTGTTGTGGCGTGTACGTCTTAACATGTAGCATCTAAAGAGAACCAAAAGGAGAATTTTCTTTCGTCAAAATTTTTCAGAAAATCACGTTTTAAGGAAATCCCGCATCGTGCGAAATTATCTTGTTTTTCCTAAACAACACGTTGTAAGTCGAAAAGCTTTCATGTTGCGTGTATGTCTAAGTGTGTAGCCTCAAAAGAGAAGGCACAGGACAGTTTTCTCTCGAAAGGATATGTAAGAATACCACTTCATAAGGAAATACAGTTTTGCAGAGTAAAGACATATGCGTACGCATTGGAAACTCTTTACGAGAAGAAATAACGCATAGTACAAAATTAGCTTGTATCTCCAAAACTACACGTTGTATCTCGAAAAGAATTGTTGTGGCGTGTACGTCTTAACATGTAGCATCTAAAGAGAACCAAAAGGAGAATTTTCTTTCGTCAAAATTTTTCAGAAAATCACGTTTTAAGGAAATCCCGCATCGTGCGAAATTATCTTGTTTTTCCTAAACAACACGTTGTAAGTCGAAAAGCTTTCATGTTGCGTGTATGTCTAAGTGTGTAGCCTCAAAAGAGAAGGCACAGGACAGTTTTCTCTCGAAAGGATATGTAAGAATACCACTTCATAAGGAAATACAGTTTTGCAGAGTAAAGACATATGCGTACGCATTGGAAACTCTTTACGAGAAGAAATAACGCATAGTACAAAATTAGCTTGTATCTCCAAATCTACACGTTGTATCTCGAAAAGAATTGTTGTGGCGTGTACGTCTTAACATGTAGCATCTAAAGAGAACCAAATGGAGAATTTTCTTTCGTCAAAATTTTTCAGAAAATCACGTTTTAAGGAAATCCCGCATCGTGCGAAATTATCTTGTTTTTCCTAAACAACACGTTGTAAGTCGAAAAGCTTTCATGTTGCGTGTATGTCTAAGTGTGTAGCCTCAAAAGAGAAGGCACAGGACAGTTTTCTCTCGAAAGGATATGTAAGAATACCACTTCATAAGGAAATACAGTTTTGCAGAGTAAAGACATATATGTACGCATTGGAAACTCTTTACGAGAAGAAATAACGCATAGTACAAAATTAGCTTGTATCTCCAAAACTACACGTTGTATCTCGAAAAGAATTGTTGTGGCGTGTACGTCTTAACATGTAGCATCTAAAGAGAACCAAAAGGAGAATTTTCTTTCGTCAAAATTTTTCAGAAAATCACGTTTTAAGGAAATCCCGCATCGTGCGAAATTATCTTGTTTTTCCTAAACAACACGTTGTAAGTCGAAAAGCTTTCATGTTGCGTGTATGTCTAAGTGTGTAGCCTCAAAAGAGAAGGCACAGGACAGTTTTCTCTCGAAAGGATATGTAAGAATACCACTTCATAAGGAAATACAGTTTTGCAGAGTAAAGACATATGCGTACGCATTGGAAACTCTTTACGAGAAGAAATAACGCATAGTACAAAATTAGCTTGTATCTCCAAAACTACACGTTGTATCTCGAAAAGAATTGTTGTGGCGTGTACGTCTTAACATGTAGCATCTAAAGAGAACCAAAAGGAGAATTTTCTTTCGTCAAAATTTTTCAGAAAATCACGTTTTAAGGAAATCCCGCATCGTGCGAAATTATCTTGTTTTTCCTAAACAACACGTTGTAAGTCGAAAAGCTTTCATGTTGCGTGTATGTCTAAGTGTGTAGCCTCAAAAGAGAAGGCACAGGACAGTTTTCTCTCGAAAGGATATGTAAGAATACCACTTCATGAGGAAATACAGTTTTGCAGAGTAAAGACATATACGTACGCATTGGAATCTCTTTACGAGAAGAAATAACGCATAGTACAAAATTAGCTTGTATCTCCAAAACTACACGTTGTATCTCGAAAAGAATTGTTGTGGCGTGTACGTCTTAACGTGTAGCATCTAAAGAGAACCAAAAGAAGAATTTTCTTTCGTCAAAATTTTTCAGAAAATCACGTTTTAAGGAAATCCCGCATCGTGCGAAATTATCTTGTTTTTCCTAAACAACACGTTGTAAGTCGAAAAGCTTTCATGTTGCGTGTATGTCTACGTGTGTAGCCTCAAAAGAGAAGGCACAGGACAGTTTTCTCTCGAAAGGATATGTAAGAATACCACTTCATAAGGAAATACAGTTTTGCAGAGTAAAGACATATACGTAGGCATTGGAAACTCTTTACGAGAAGAAATAACGCCTAGTACAAAATTAGCTTGTATCTCCAAAACTACACGTTGTATCTCGAAAAGAATTGTTGTGGCGTGTACATCTTAACATGTAGCATCTAAAGAGAACCAAAAGGAGAATTTTCTTTCGTCAAAATTTTTCAGAAAATCACGTTTTAAGGAAATCCCGCATCGTGCGAAATTATCTTGTTTTTCCTAAACAACACGTTGTAATTCGAAAAGCTTTCATGTTGCGTGTATGTCTAAGTGTGTAGCCTCAAAAGAGAAGGCACAGGACAATTTTCTCTCGAAAGGATATGTAAGAATACCACTTCATAAGGAAATACAGTTTTGCAGCGTAAAGACATATACGTACGCATTGGAAACTCTTTACGAGAAGAAATAACGCATAGTACAAAATTAGTTTGTATCTTCAAAACTACACGTTGTATCTCGAAAAGAATTGTTGTGGCGTGTACGTCTTAACGTGTAGCATCTAAAGAGAACCAAAAGGAGAATTTTCTTTCGTCAAAATTTTTCAGAAAATCACGTTTTAAGGAAATCCCGCATCGTGCGAAATTATCTTGTTTTTCCTAAACAACACGTTGTAAGTCGAAAAGCTTTCATGTTGCGTGTATGTCTAAGTGTGTAGCCTCAAAAGAGAAGGCACAGGACAGTTTTCTCTCGAAAGGATATGTAAGAATACCACTTCATAAGGAAATACAGTTTTGCAGAGTAAAGACATATACGTACGCATTGGAAACTCTTTACGAGAAGAAATAACGCATAGTACAAAATTAGCTTGTATCTCCAAAACTACACGCTGTATCTCGAAAAGAATTGTTGTGGCGTGTACGTCTTAACATGTAGCATCTAAAGAGAACCAAAAGGAGAATTTTCTTTCGTCAAAATTTTTCAGAAAATCACGTTTTAAGGAAATCCCGCATCGTGCGAAATTATCTTGTTTTTCCTGAACAACACGTTGTAAGTCGAAAAGCTTTCATGTTGCGTGTATGTCTAAGTGTGTAGCCTCAAAAGAGAAGGCACAGGACAGTTTTCTCTCGAAAGGATATGTAAGAATACCACTTCATAAGGAAATACAGTTTTGCAGCGTAAAGACATATACGTACGCATTGGAAACTCTTTACGAGAAGAAATAACGCATAGTACAAAATTAGCTTGTATCTCCAAAACTACACGTTGTATCTCGGAAAGAATTGTTGTGGCGTGTACGTCTTAACATGTAGCATCTAAAGAGAACCAAAAGGAGAATTTTCTTTCGTCAAAATTTTTCAGAAAATCACGTTTTAAGGAAATCCCGCATCGTGCGAAATTATCTTGTTTTTCCTAAACAACACGTTGTAAGTCGAAAAGCTTTCATGTTGCGTGTATGTCTAAGTGTGTAGCCTCAAAAGAGAAGGCACAGGACAGTTTTCTCTCGAAAGGATATGTAAGAATACCACTTCATAAGGAAATACAGTTTTGCAGAGTAAAGACATATACGTACGCATTGGAAACTCTTTACGAGAAGAAATAACGCATAGTACAAAATTAGCTTGTATCTCCAAAACTACACGTTGTATCTCGAAAAGAATTGTTGTGGCGTGTACGTCTTAACATGTAGCATCTAAAGAGAACCAAAAGGAGAATTTTCTTTCGTCAAAATTTTTCAGAAAATCACGTTTTAAGGAAATCCCGCATCGTGCGAAATTATCTTGTTTTTCCTAAACAACACGTTGTAAGTCGAAAAGCTTTCATGTTGCGTGTATGTCTACGTGTGTAGCCTCAAAAGAGAAGGCACAGGACAGTTTTCTCTCGAAAGGATATGTAAGAATACCACTTCATAAGGAAATACAGTTTTGCAGAGTAAAGACATATACGTACGCATTGGAAACTCTTTACGAGAAGAAATAACGCATAGTACAAAATTAGCTTGTATCTCCAAAACTACACGCTGTATCTCGAAAAGAATTGTTGTGGCGTGTACGTCTTAACATGTAGCATCTAAAGAGAACCAAAAGGAGAATTTTCTTTCGTCAAAATTTTTCAGAAAATCACGTTTTAAGGAAATCCCGCATCGTGCGAAATTATCTTGTTTTTCCTAAACAACACGTTGTAAGTCGAAAAGCTTTCATGTTGCGTGTATGTCTAAGTGTGTAGCCTCAAAAGAGAAGGCACAGGACAGTTTTCTCTCGAAAGGATATGTAAGAATACCACTTCATAAGGAAATACAGTTTTGCAGAGTAAAGACATATACGTACGCATTGGAAACTCTTACGAGAAGAAATAACGCATAGTACAAAATTAGCTTGTATCTCCAAAACTACACGTTGTATCTCGAAAAGAATTGTTGTGGCGTGTACGTCTTAATGTGTAGCATCTAAAGAGAACCAAAAGGAGAATTTTCTTTCGTCAAAATTTTTCAGAAAATCACGTTTTTAGGAAATCCTGCATCGTGCGAAATTATCTTGTTTTTCCTAAACAACACGTTGTAAGTCGAAAAGCTTTCATGTTGCGTGTATGTCTACGTGTGTAGCCTCAAAAGAGAAGGCACAGGACAGTTTTCTCTCGAAAGGATATGTAAGAATACCACTTCATAAGGAAATACAGTTTTGCAGCGTAAAGACATATACGTACGCATTGGAAACTCTTTACGAGAAGAAATAACGCATAGTACAAAATTAGCTTGTATCTCCAAAACTACACGTTGTATCTCGAAAAGAATTGTTGTGGCGTGTACGTCTTAACATGTAGCATCTAAAGAGAACCAAAAGGAGAATTTTCTTTCGTCAAAATTTTTCAGAAAATCACGTTTTAAGGAAATCCCGCATCGTGCGAAATTATCTTGTTTTTCCTAAACAACATGTTGTAAGTCGAAAAGCTTTCATGTTGCGTGTATGTCTAAGTGTGTAGCCTCAAAAGAGAAGGCACAGGACAATTTTCTCTCGAAAGGATATGTAAGAATACCACTTCATAAGGAAATACAGTTTTGCAGCGTAAAGACATATACGTACGCATTGGAAACTCTTTACGAGAAGAAATAACGCATAGTACAAAATTAGTTTGTATCTCCAAAACTACACGTTGTATCTCGAAAAGAATTGTTGTGGCGTGTACGTCTTAACGTGTAGCATCTAAAGAGAACCAAAAGGAGAATTTTCTTTCGTCAAAATTTTTCAGAAAATCACGTTTTAAGGAAATCCCGCATCGTGCGAAATTATCTTGTTTTTCCTAAACAACACGTTGTAAGTCGAAAAGCTTGCATGTTGCGTGTATGTCTAAGTGTGTAGCCTCAAAAGAGAAGGCACAGGACAGTTTTCTCTCGAAAGGATATGTAAGAATACCACTTCATAAGGAAATACAGTTTTGCAGAGTAAAGACATATACGTACGCATTGGAAACTCTTTACGAGAAGAAATAACGCATAGTACAAAATTAGCTTGTATCTCCAAAACTACACGTTGTATCTCGAAAAGAATTGTTGTGGCGTGTACGTCTTAACATGTAGCATCTAAAGAGAACCAAAAGGAGAATTTTCTTTCGTCAAAATTTTTCAGAAAATCACGTTTTAAGGAAATCCCGCATCGTGCGAAATTATCTTGTTTTTCCTAAACAACACGTTGTAAGTCGAAAAGCTTTCATGTTGCGTGTATGTCTAAGTGTGTAGCCTCAAAAGAGAAGGCACAGGACAGTTTTCTCTCGAAAGGATATGTAAGAATACCACTTCATAAGGAAATACAGTTTTGCAGAGTAAAGACATATACGTACGCATTGGAAACTCTTTACGAGAAGAAATAACGCATAGTACAAAATTAGCTTGTATCTCCAAAACTACACGTTGTATCTCGAAAAGAATTGTTGTGGCGTGTACGTCTTAACATGTAGCATCTAAAGAGAACCAAAAGGAGAATTTTCTTTCGTCAAAATTTTTCAGAAAATCACGTTTTAAGGAAATCCCGCATCGTGCGAAATTATCTTGTTTTTCCTAAACAACACGTTGTAAGTCGAAAAGCTTTCATGTTGCGTGTATGTCTACGTGTGTAGCCTCAAAAGAGAAGGCACAGGACAGTTTTCTCTCGAAAGGATATGTAAGAATACCACTTCATAAGGAAATACAGTTTTGCAGAGTAAAGACATATACGTACGCATTGGAAACTCTTTATGAGAAGAAATAACGCATAGTACAAAATTAGCTTGTATCTCCAAAACTACACGTTGTATCTCGAAAAGAATTGTTGTGGCGTGTACGTCTTAACATGTAGCATCTAAAGAGAACCAAAAGGAGAATTTTCTTTCGTCAAAATTTTTCAGAAAATCACGTTTTAAGGAAATCCCGCATTGTGCGAAATTATCTTGTTTTTCCTAAACAACACGTTGTAAGTCGAAAAGCTTTCATGTTGCGTGTATGTCTACGTGTGTAGCCTCAAAAGAGAAGGCACAGGACAGTTTTCTCTCGAAAGGATATGTAAGAATACCACTTCATAAGGAAATACAGTTTTGCAGAGTAAAGACATATACGTACGCATTGGAAACTCTTTACGAGAAGAAATAACGCATAGTACAAAATTAGCTTGTATCTCCAAAACTACACGCTGTATCTCGAAAAGAATTGTTGTGGCGTGTACGTCTTAACATGTAGCATCTAAAGAGAACCAAAAGGAGAATTTTCTTTCGTCAAAATTTTTCAGAAAATCACGTTTTAAGGAAATCCCGCATCGTGCGAAATTATCTTGTTTTTCCTAAACAACACGTTGTAAGTCGAAAAGCTTTCATGTTGCGTGTATGTCTACGTGTGTAGCCTCAAAAGAGAAGGCACAGGACAGTTTTCTCTCGAAAGGATATGTAAGAATACCACTTCATAAGGAAATACAGTTTTGCAGAGTAAAGACATATACGTACGCATTGGAAACTCTTTACGAGAAGAAATAACGCATAGTACAAAATTAGCTTGTATCTCCAAAACTACACGCTGTATCTCGAAAAGAATTGTTGTGGCGTGTACGTCTTAACATGTAGCATCTAAAGAGAACCAAAAGGAGAATTTTCTTTCGTCAAAATTTTTCAGAAAATCACGTTTTAAGGAAATCCCGCATCGTGCGAAATTATCTTGTTTTTCCTAAACAACACGTTGTAAGTCGAAAAGCTTTCATGTTGCGTGTATGTCTACGTGTGTAGCCTCAAAAGAGAAGGCACAGGACAGTTTTCTCTCGAAAGGATATGTAAGAATACCACTTCATAAGGAAATACAGTTTTGCAGAGTAAAGACATATACGTACGCATTGGAAACTCTTTACGAGAAGAAATAACGCATAGTACAAAATTAGCTTGTATCTCCAAAACTACACGCTGTATCTCGAAAAGAATTGTTGTGGCGTGTACGTCTTAACATGTAGCATCTAAAGAGAACCAAAAGGAGAATTTTCTTTCGTCAAAATTTTTCAGAAAATCACGTTTTAAGGAAATCCCGCATCGTGCGAAATTATCTTGTTTTTCCTAAACAACACGTTGTAAGTCGAAAAGCTTTCATGTTGCGTGTATGTCTAAGTGTGTAGCCTCAAAAGAGAAGGCACAGGACAGTTTTCTCTCGAAAGGATATGTAAGAATACCACTTCATAAGGAAATACAGTTTTGCAGAGTAAAGACATATACGTACGCATTGGAAACTCTTTACGAGAAGAAATAACGCATAGTACAAAATTAGCTTGTATCTCCAAAACTACACGTTGTATCTCGAAAAGAATTGTTGTGGCGTGTACGTCTTAACGTGTAGCATCTAAAGAGAACCAAAAGGAGAATTTTCTTTCGTCAAAATTTTTCAGAAAATCACGTTTTAAGGAAATCCCGCATCGTGCGAAATTATCTTGTTTTTCCTAAACAACACGTTGTAAGTCGAAAAGCTTTCATGTTGCGTGTATGTCTACGTGTGTAGCCTCAAAAGAGAAGGCACAGGACAGTTTTCTCTCGAAAGTTTATGTAAGAATACCACTTCATAAGGAAATACAGTTTTGCAGAGTAAAGACATATACGTACACATTGGAAACTCTTTACGAGAAGAAATAATGCATAGTACAAAATTAGCTTGTATCTCCAAAACTACACGTTGTATCTCGAAAAGAATTGTTGTGGCGTGTACGTCTTAACATGTAGCATCTAAAGAGAACCAAAAGGAGAATTTTCTTTCGTCAAAATTTTTCAGAAAATCACGTTTTAGGAAATCCCGCATCTTGCGAAATTATCTTGTTTTTCCTAAACAACACGTTGTAAGTCGAAAAGCTTTCATGTTGCGTGTATGTCTACGTGTGTAGCCTCAAAAGAGAAGGCACAGGACAGTTTTCTCTCGAAAGGATATGTAAGAATACCACTTCATAAGGAAATACAGTTTTGCAGCGTAAAGACATATATGTACGCATTGGAAACTCTTTACGAGAAGAAATAACGCATAGTACAAAATTAGCTTGTATCTCCAAAACTACACGTTGTATCTCGAAAAGAATTGTTGTGGCATGTACGTCTTAACATGTAGCATCTAAAGAGAACCAAAAGGAGAATTTTCTTTCGTCAAAATTTTTCAGAAAATCACGTTTTAAGGAAATCCCGCGTCGTGCGAAATTATCTTGTTTTTCCTAAACAACACGTTGTAAGTCGAAAAGCTTTCATGTTGCGTGTATGTCTAAGTGTGTAGCCTCAAAAGAGAAGGCACAGGACAGTTTTCTCTCGAAAGGATATGTAAGAATACCACTTCATAAGGAAATACAGTTTTGCAGCGTAAAGACATATACGTACGCATTGGAAACTCTTTACGAGAAGAAATAACGCATAGTACAAAATTAGCTTGTATCTCCAAAACTACACGTTGTATCTCGAAAAGAATTGTTGTGGCATGTATGTCTTAACATGTAGCATCTAAAGAGAACCAAAAGGAGAATTTTCTTTCGTCAAAATTTTTCAGAAAATCACGTTTTATGGAAATCCCGCGTTGTGCGAAATTATCTTGTTTTTCCTAAACAACACGTTGTAAGTCGAAAAGCTTTCATGTTGCGTGTATGTCTAAGTGTGTAGCCTCAAAAGAGAAGGCACAGGACAGTTTTCTCTCGAAAGGATATGTAAGAATACCACTTCATAAGGAAATACAGTTTTGCAGCATAAAGACATATACGTACGCATTGGAAACTCTTTACGAGAAGAAATAACGCATAGTACAAAATTAGCTTGTATCTCCAAAACTACACGTTGTATCTCGAAAAGAATTGTTGTGGCGTGTACGTCTTAACATGTAGCATCTAAAGAGAACCAAAAGGAGAATTTTCTTTCGTCAAAATTTTTTAGAAAATCACGTTTTAAGGAAATCCCGCATCGTGCGAAATTATCTTGTTTTTCCTAAACAACACGTTGTAAGTCGAAAAGCTTTCATGTTGCGTGTATGTCTAAGTGTGTAGCCTCAAAATAGAAGGCGCAGGACAGTTTTCTCTCGAAAGGATATGTAAGAATACCACTTCATAAGGAAATACAGTTTTGCAGAGTAAAGACATATACGTACGCATTGGAAACTCTTTACGAGAAGAAATAACGCATAGTACAAAATTAGCTTGTATCTCCAAAACTACACGTTGTATCTCGAAAAGAATTGTTGTGGCGTGTACGTCTTAACATGTAGCATCTAAAGAGAACCAAAAGGAGAATTTTCTTTCGTCAAAATTTTTCAGAAAATCACGTTTTAAGGAAATCCCGCGTCGTGCGAAATTATCTTGTTTTTCCTAAACAACACGTTGTAAGTCGAAAAGCTTTCATGGTGCGTGTATGTCTAAGTGTGTAGCCTCAAAAGAGAAGGCACAGGACAGTTTTCTCTCGAAAGGATATGTAAGAATACCACTTCATAAGGAAATACAGTTTTGCAGCGTAAAGACATATACGTACGCATTGGAAACTCTTTACGAGAAGAAATAACGCATAGTACAAAATTAGCTTGTATCTCCAAAACTACACGTTGTATCTCGAAAAGAATTGTTGTGGCGTGTACGTCTTAACATGTAGCATCTAAAGAGAACCAAAAGGAGAATTTTCTTTCGTCAAAATTTTTCAAAAAATCACGTTTTAAGGAAATCCCGCATCGTGCGAAATTATCTTGTTTTTCCTAAACAACACGTTGTAAGTCGAAAAGCTTTCATGTTGCGTGTATGTCTAAGTGTGTAGCCTCAAAAGAGAAGGCACAGGACAGTTTTCTCTCGAAAGGATATGTAAGAATACCACTTCATAAGGAAATACAGTTTTGCAGAGTAAAGACATATACGTACGCATTGGAAACTCTTTACGAGAAGAAATAACGCATAGTACAAAATTAGCTTGTATCTCCAAAACTACACGTTGTATCTCGAAAAGAATTGTTGTGGCGTGTACGTCTTAACATGTAGCATCTAAAGAGAACCAAAAGGAGAATTTTCTTTCGTCAAAATTTTTCAGAAAATCACGTTTTAAGGAAATCCCGCATCGTGCGAAATTATCTTGTTTTTCCTAAACAACACGTTGTAAGTCGAAAAGCTTTCATGTTGCGTGTATGTCTAAGTGTGTAGCCTCAAAAGAGAAGGCACAGGACAGTTTTCTCTCGAAAGGATATGTAAGAATACCACTTCATAAGGAAATACAGTTTTGCAGAGTAAAGACATATACGTACGCATTGGAAACTCTTTACGAGAAGAAATAACGCATAGTACAAAATTAGCTTGTATCTCCAAAACTACACGTTGTATCTCGAAAAGAATTGTTGTGGCGTGTACGTCTTAACATGTAGCATCTAAAGAGAACCAAAAGGAGAATTTTCTTTCGTCAAAATTTTTCAGAAAATCACGTTTTAAGGAAATCCCGCATCGTGCGAAATTATCTTGTTTTTCCTAAACAACACGTTGTAAGTCGAAAAGCTTTCATGTTGCGTGTATGTCTAAGTGTGTAGCCTCAAAAGAGAAGGCACAGGACAGTTTTCTCTCGAAAGGATATGTAAGAATACCACTTCATAAGGAAATACAGTTTTGCAGAGTAAAGACATATACGTACGCATTGGAAACTCTTTACGAGAAGAAATAACGCATAGTACAAAATTAGCTTGTATCTCCAAAACTACACGTTGTATCTCGAAAAGAATTGTTGTGGCGTGTACGTCTTAACATGTAGCATCTAAAGAGAACCAAAAGGAGAATTTTCTTTCGTCAAAATTTTTCAGAAAATCACGTTTTAAGGAAATCCCGCATCGTGCGAAATTATCTTGTTTTTCCTAAACAACACGTTGTAAGTCGAAAAGCTTTCATGTTGCGTGTATGTCTAAGTGTGTAGCCTCAAAAGAGAAGGCACAGGACAGTTTTCTCTCGAAAGGATATGTAAGAATACCACTTCATAAGGAAATACAGTTTTGCAGAGTAAAGACATATACGTACGCATTGGAAACTCTTTACGAGAAGAAATAACGCATAGTACAAAATTAGCTTGTATCTCCAAAACTACACGTTGTATCTCGAAAAGAATTGTTGTGGCGTGTACGTCTTAACATGTAGCATCTAAAGAGAACCAAAAGGAGAATTTTCTTTCGTCAAAATTTTTCAGAAAATCACGTTTTAAGGAAATCCCGCATCGTGCGAAATTATCTTGTTTTTCCTAAACAACACGTTGTAAGTCGAAAAGCTTTCATGTTGCGTGTATGTCTAAGTGTGTAGCCTCAAAAGAGAAGGCACAGGACAGTTTTCTCTCGAAAGGATATGTAAGAATACCACTTCATAAGGAAATACAGTTTTGCAGAGTAAAGACATATACGTACGCATTGGAAACTCTTTACGAGAAGAAATAACGCATAGTACAAAATTAGCTTGTATCTCCAAAACTACACGTTGTATCTCGAAAAGAATTGTTGTGGCGTGTACGTCTTAACATGTAGCATCTAAAGAGAACCAAAAGGAGAATTTTCTTTCGTCAAAATTTTTCAGAAAATCACGTTTTAAGGAAATCCCGCATCGTGCGAAATTATCTTGTTTTTCCTAAACAACACGTTGTAAGTCGAAAAGCTTTCATGTTGCGTGTATGTCTAAGTGTGTAGCCTCAAAAGAGAAGGCACAGGACAGTTTTCTCTCGAAAGGATATGTAAGAATACCACTTCATAAGGAAATACAGTTTTGCAGAGTAAAGACATATACGTATGCATTGGAAACTCTTTACGAGAAGAAATAACGCATAGTACAAAATTAGCTTGTATCTCCAAAACTACACGTTGTATCTCGAAAAGAATTGTTGTGGCGTGTACGTCTTAACATGTAGCATCTAAAGAGAACCAAAAGGAGAATTTTCTTTCGTCAAAATTTTTCAGAAAATCACGTTTTAAGGAAATCCCGCATCGTGCGAAATTATCTTGTTTTTCCTAAACAACACGTTGTAAGTCGAAAAGCTTTCATGTTGCGTGTATGTCTAAGTGTGTAGCCTCAAAAGAGAAGGCACAGGACAGTTTTCTCTCGAAAGGATATGTAAGAATACCACTTCATAAGGAAATACAGTTTTGCAGAGTAAAGACATATACGTACGCATTGGAAACTCTTTACGAGAAGAAATAACGCATAGTACAAAATTAGCTTGTATCTCCAAAACTACACGTTGTATCTCGAAAAGAATTGTTGTGGCGTGTACGTCTTAACATGTAGCATCTAAAGAGAACCAAAAGGAGAATTTTCTTTCGTCAAAATTTTTCAGAAAATCACGTTTTAAGGAAATCCCGCATCGTGCGAAATTATCTTGTTTTTCCTAAACAACACGTTGTAAGTCGAAAAGCTTTCATGTTGCGTGTATGTCTAAGTGTTTAGCCTCAAAAGAGAAGGCACAGGACAGTTTTCTCTCGAAAGGATATGTAAGAATACCACTTCATAAGGAAATACAGTTTTGCAGAGTAAAGACATATACGTACGCATTGGAAACTCTTTACGAGAAGAAATAATGCATAGTACAAAATTAGCTTGTATCTCCAAAACTACACGTTGTATCTCGAAAAGAATTGTTGTGGCGTGTACGTCTTAACATGTAGCATCTAAAGAGAACCAAAAGGAGAATTTTCTTTCGTCAAAATTTTTCAGAAAATCACGTTTTAGGAAATCCCGCATCGTGCGAAATTATCTTGTTTTTCCTAAACAACACGTTGTAAGTCGAAAAGCTTTCATGTTGCGTGTATGTCTACGTGTGTAGCCTCAAAAGAGAAGGCACAGGACAGTTTTCTCTCGAAAGGATATGTAAGAATACCACTTCATAAGGAAATACAGTTTTGCAGCGTAAAGACATATATGTACGCATTGGAAACTCTTTACGAGAAGAAATAACGCATAGTACAAAATTAGCTTGTATCTCCAAAACTACACGTTGTATCTCGAAAAGAATTGTTGTGGCATGTACGTCTTAACATGTAGCATCTAAAGAGAACCATAAGGAGAATTTTCTTTCGTCAAAATTTTTCAGAAAATCACGTTTTAAGGAAATCCCGCGTCGTGCGAAATTATCTTGTTTTTCCTAAACAACACGTTGTAAGTCGAAAAGCTTTCATGTTGCGTGTATGTCTAAGTGTGTAGCCTCAAAAGAGAAGGCACAGGACAGTTTTCTCTCGAAAGGATATGTAAGAATACCACTTCATAAGGAAATACAGTTTTGCAGCGTAAAGACATATACGTACGCATTGGAAACTCTTTACGAGAAGAAATAACGCATAGTACAAAATTAGCTTGTATCTCCAAAACTACACGTTGTATCTCGAAAAGAATTGTTGTGGCATGTATGTCTTAACATGTAGCATCTAAAGAGAACCAAAAGGAGAATTTTCTTTCGTCAAAATTTTTCAGAAAATCACGTTTTATGGAAATCCCGCGTCGTGCGAAATTATCTTGTTTTTCCTAAACAACACGTTGTAAGTCGAAAAGCTTTCATGTTGCGTGTATGTCTAAGTGTGTAGCCTCAAAAGAGAAGGCACAGGACAGTTTTCTCTCGAAAGGATATGTAAGAATACCACTTCATAAGGAAATACAGTTTTGCAGCGTAAAGACATATACATACGCATTGGAAACTCTTTACGAGAAGAAATAACGCATAGTACAAAATTAGCTTGTATCTCCAAAACTACACGTTGTATCTCGAAAAGAATTGTTGTGGCGTGTACGTCTTAACATGTAGCATCTAAAGAGAACCAAAAGGAGAATTTTCTTTCGTCAAAATTTTTTAGAAAATCACGTTTTAAGGAAATCCCGCATCGTGCGAAATTATCTTGTTTTTCCTAAACAACACGTTGTAAGTCGAAAAGCTTTCATGTTGCGTGTATGTCTAAGTGTGTAGCCTCAAAATAGAAGGCGCAGGACAGTTTTCTCTCGAAAGGATATGTAAGAATACCACTTCATAAGGAAATACAGTTTTGCAGAGTAAAGACATATACGTACGCATTGGAAACTCTTTACGAGAAGAAATAACGCATAGTACAAAATTAGCTTGTATCTCCAAAACTACACGTTGTATCTCGAAAAGAATTGTTGTGGCGTGTACGTCTTAACATGTAGCATCTAAAGAGAACCAAAAGGAGAATTTTCTTTCGTCAAAATTTTTCAGAAAATCACGTTTTAAGGAAATCCCGCGTCGTGCGAAATTATCTTGTTTTTCCTAAACAACACGTTGTAAGTCGAAAAGCTTTCATGGTGCGTGTATGTCTAAGTGTGTAGCCTCAAAAGAGAAGGCACAGGACAGTTTTCTCTCGAAAGGATATGTAAGAATACCACTTCATAAGGAAATACAGTTTTGCAGCGTAAAGACATATACGTACGCATTGGAAACTCTTTACGAGAAGAAATAACGCATAGTACAAAATTAGCTTGTATCTCCAAAACTACACGTTGTATCTCGAAAAGAATTGTTGTGGCGTGTACGTCTTAACATGTAGCATCTAAAGAGAACCAAAAGGAGAATTTTCTTTCGTCAAAATTTTTCAGAAAATCACGTTTTAAGGAAATCCCGCATCGTGCGAAATTATCTTGTTTTTCCTAAACAACACGTTGTAAGTCGAAAAGCTTTCATGTTGCGTGTATGTCTACGTGTGTAGCCTCAAAAGAGAAGGCACAGGACAGTTTTCTCTCGAAAGGATATGTAAGAATACCACTTCATAAGGAAATACAGTTTTGCAGAGTAAAGACATATACGTACGCATTGGAAACTCTTTACGAGAAGAAATAACGCATAGTACAAAATTAGCTTGTATCTCCAAAACTGCACGTTGTATCTCGAAAAGAATTGTTGTGGCGTGTACGTCTTAACATGTAGCATCTAAAGAGAACCAAAAGGAGAATTTTCTTTCGTCAAAATTTTTCAGAAAATCACGTTTTAAGGAAATCCCGCATCGTGCGAAATTATCTTGTTTTTCCTAAACAACACGTTGTAAGTCGAAAAGCTTTCATGTTGCGTGTATGTCTAAGTGTGTAGCCTCAAAAGAGAAGGCACAGGACAGTTTTCTCTCGAAAGGATATGTAAGAATACCACTTCATAAGGAAATACAGTTTTGCAGAGTAAAGACATATACGTACGCATTGGAAACTCTTTACGAGAAGAAATAACGCATAGTACAAAATTAGCTTGTATCTCCAAAACTACACGTTGTATCTCGAAAAGAATTGTTGTGGCGTGTACGTCTTAACATGTAGCATCTAAAGAGAACCAAAAGGAGAATTTTCTTTCGTCAAAATTTTTCAGAAAATCACGTTTTAAGGAAATCCCGCGTCGTGCGAAATTATCTTGTTTTTCCTAAACAACACGTTGTAAGTCGAAAAGCTTTCATGTTGCGTGTATGTCTAAGTGTGTAGCCTCAAAAGAGAAGGCACAGGACAGTTTTCTCTCGAAAGGATATGTAAGAATACCACTTCATAAGGAAATACAGTTTTGCAGCGTAAAGACATATACGTACGCATTGGAAACTCTTTACGAGAAGAAATAACGCATAGTACAAAATTAGCTTGTATCTCCAAAACTACACGTTGTATCTCGAAAAGAATTGTTGTGGCGTGTACGTCTTAACATGTAGCATCTAAAGAGAACCAAAAGGAGAATTTTCTTTCGTCAAAATTTTTCAGAAAATCACGTTTTAAGGAAATCCCGCATCGTGCGAAATTATCTTGTTTTTCCTAAACAACACGTTGTAAGTCGAAAAGCTTTCATGTTGCGTGTATGTCTACGTGTGTAGCCTCAAAAGAGAAGGCACAGGACAGTTTTCTCTCGAAAGGATATGTAAGAATACCACTTCATAAGGAAATACAGTTTTGCAGAGTAAAGACATATACGTACGCATTGGAAACTCTTTACGAGAAGAAATAACGCATAGTACAAAATTAGCTTGTATCTCCAAAACTGCACGTTGTATCTCGAAAAGAATTGTTGTGGCGTGTACGTCTTAACATGTAGCATCTAAAGAGAACCAAAAGGAGAATTTTCTTTCGTCAAAATTTTTCAGAAAATCACGTTTTAAGGAAATCCCGCATCGTGCGAAATTATCTTGTTTTTCCTAAACAACACGTTGTAAGTCGAAAAGCTTTCATGTTGCGTGTATGTCTAAGTGTGTAGCCTCAAAAGAGAAGGCACAGGACAGTTTTCTCTCGAAAGGATATGTAAGAATACCACTTCATAAGGAAATACAGTTTTGCAGAGTAAAGACATATACGTACGCATTGGAAACTCTTTACGAGAAGAAATAACGCATAGTACAAAATTAGCTTGTATCTCCAAAACTACACGTTGTATCTCGAAAAGAATTGTTGTGGCGTGTACGTCTTAACATGTAGCATCTAAAGAGAACCAAAAGGAGAATTTTCTTTCGTCAAAATTTTTCAGAAAATCACGTTTTAAGGAAATCCCGCGTCGTGCGAAATTATCTTGTTTTTCCTAAACAACACGTTGTAAGTCGAAAAGCTTTCATGTTGCGTGTATGTCTAAGTGTGTAGCCTCAAAAGAGAAGGCACAGGACAGTTTTCTCTCGAAAGGATATGTAAGAATACCACTTCATAAGGAAATACAGTTTTGCAGCGTAAAGACATATACGTACGCATTGGAAACTCTTTACGAGAAGAAATAACGCATAGTACAAAATTAGCTTGTATCTCCAAAACTACACGTTGTATCTCGAAAAGAATTGTTGTGGCATGTATGTCTTAACATGTAGCATCTAAAGAGAACCAAAAGGAGAATTTTCTTTCGTCAAAATTTTTCAGAAAATCACGTTTTATGGAAATCCCGCGTCGTGCGAAATTATCTTGTTTTTCCTAAACAACACGTTGTAAGTCGAAAAGCTTTCATGTTGCGTGTATGTCTAAGTGTGTAGCCTCAAAAGAGAAGGCACAGGACAGTTTTCTCTCGAAAGGATATGTAAGAATACCACTTCATAAGGAAATACAGTTTTGCAGCGTAAAGACATATACATACGCATTGGAAACTCTTTACGAGAAGAAATAACGCATAGTACAAAATTAGCTTGTATCTCCAAAACTACACGTTGTATCTCGAAAAGAATTGTTGTGGCGTGTACGTCTTAACATGTAGCATCTAAAGAGAACCAAAAGGAGAATTTTCTTTCGTCAAAATTTTTTAGAAAATCACGTTTTAAGGAAATCCCGCATCGTGCGAAATTATCTTGTTTTTCCTAAACAACACGTTGTAAGTCGAAAAGCTTTCATGTGGCGTGTATGTCTAAGTGTGTAGCCTCAAAATAGAAGGCGCAGGACAGTTTTCTCTCGAAAGGATATGTAAGAATACCACTTCATAAGGAAATACAGTTTTGCAGAGTAAAGACATATACGTACGCATTGGAAACTCTTTACGAGAAGAAATAACGCATAGTACAAAATTAGCTTGTATCTCCAAAACTACACGTTGTATCTCGAAAAGAATTGTTGTGGCGTGTACGTCTTAACATGTAGCATCTAAAGAGAACCAAAAGGAGAATTTTCTTTCGTCAAAATTTTTCAGAAAATCACGTTTTAAGGAAATCCCGCGTCGTGCGAAATTATCTTGTTTTTCCTAAACAACACGTTGTAAGTCGAAAAGCTTTCATGGTGCGTGTATGTCTAAGTGTGTAGCCTCAAAAGAGAAGGCACAGGACAGTTTTCTCTCGAAAGGATATGTAAGAATACCACTTCATAAGGAAATACAGTTTTGCAGCGTAAAGACATATACGTACGCATTGGAAACTCTTTACGAGAAGAAATAACGCATAGTACAAAATTAGCTTGTATCTCCAAAACTACACGTTGTATCTCGAAAAGAATTGTTGTGGCGTGTACGTCTTAACATGTAGCATCTAAAGAGAACCAAAAGGAGAATTTTCTTTCGTCAAAATTTTTCAGAAAATCACGTTTTAAGGAAATCCCGCATCGTGCGAAATTATCTTGTTTTTCCTAAACAACACGTTGTAAGTCGAAAAGCTTTCATGTTGCGTGTATGTCTACGTGTGTAGCCTCAAAAGAGAAGGCACAGGACAGTTTTCTCTCGAAAGGATATGTAAGAATACCACTTCATAAGGAAATACAGTTTTGCAGAGTAAAGACATATACGTACGCATTGGAAACTCTTTACGAGAAGAAATAACGCAGAGTACAAAATTAGCTTGTATCTCCAAAACTACACGTTGTATCTCGAAAAGAATTGTTGTGGCGTGTACGTCTTAACATGTAGCATCTAAAGAGAACCAAAAGGAGAATTTTCTTTCGTCAAAATTTTTCAGAAAATCACGTTTTAAGGAAATCCCGCATCGTGCGAAATTATCTTGTTTTTCCTAAACAACACGTTGTAAGTCGAAAAGCTTTCATGTTGCGTGTATGTCTAAGTGTGTAGCCTCAAAAGAGAAGGCACAGGACAGTTTTCTCTCGAAAGGATATGTAAGAATACCACTTCATAAGGAAATACAGTTTTGCAGAGTAAAGACATATACGTACGCATTGGAAACTCTTTACGAGAAGAAATAACGCATAGTACAAAATTAGCTTGTATCTCCAAAACTACACGTTGTATCTCGAAAAGAATTGTTGTGGCGTGTACGTCTTAACATGTAGCATCTAAAGAGAACCAAAAGGAGAATTTTCTTTCGTCAAAATTTTTCAGAAAATCACGTTTTAAGGAAATCCCGCATCGTGCGAAATTATCTTGTTTTTCCTAAACAACACGTTGTAAGTCGAAAAGCTTTCATGTTGCGTGTATGTCTAAGTGTGTAGCCTCAAAAGAGAAGGCACAGGACAGTTTTCTCTCGAAAGGATATGTAAGAATACCACTTCATAAGGAAATACAGTTTTGCAGAGTAAAGACATATACGTACGCATTGGAAACTCTTTACGAGAAGAAATAACGCATAGTACAAAATTAGCTTGTATCTCCAAAACTACACGTTGTATCTCGAAAAGAATTGTTGTGGCGTGTACGTCTTAACATGTAGCATCTAAAGAGAACCAAAAGGAGAATTTTCTTTCGTCAAAATTTTTCAGAAAATCACGTTTTAAGGAAATCCCGCATCGTGCGAAATTATCTTGTTTTTCCTAAACAACACGTTGTAAGTCGAAAAGCTTTCATGTTGCGTGTATGTCTACGTGTGTAGCCTCAAAAGAGAAGGCACAGGACAGTTTTCTCTCGAAAGGATATGTAAGAATACCACTTCATAAGGAAATACAGTTTTGCAGCGTAAAGACATATACGTACGCATTGGAAACTCTTTACGAGAAGAAATAACGCATAGTACAAAATTAGCTTGTATCTCCAAAACTACACGTTGTATCTCGAAAAGAATTGTTGTGGCGTGTACGTCTTAACATGTAGCATCTAAAGAGAACCAAAAGGAGAATTTTCTTTCGTCAAAATTTTTCAGAAAATCACGTTTTAAGGAAATCCCGCATCGTGCGAAATTATCTTGTTTTTCCTAAACAACACGTTGTAAGTCGAAAAGCTTTCATGTTGCGTGTATGTCTAAGTGTGTAGCCTCAAAAGAGAAGGCACAGGACAGTTTTCTCTCGAAAGGATATGTAAGAATACCACTTCATAAGGAAATACAGTTTTGCAGAGTAAAGACATATACGTACGCATTGGAAACTCTTTACGAGAAGAAATAACGCATAGTACAAAATTAGCTTGTATCTCCAAAACTACACGTTGTATCTCGAAAAGAATTGTTGTGGCGTGTACGTCTTAACATGTAGCATCTAAAGAGAACCAAAAGGAGAATTTTCTTTCGTCAAAATTTTTCAGAAAATCACGTTTTAAGGAAATCCCGCATCGTGCGAAATTATCTTGTTTTTCCTAAACAACACGTTGTAAGTCGAAAAGCTTTCATGTTGCGTGTATGTCTAAGTGTGTAGCCTCAAAAGAGAAGGCACAGGACAGTTTTCTCTCGAAAGGATATGTAAGAATACCACTTTATAAGGAAATACATTTTTGCAGAGTAAAGACATATACGTACGCATTGGAAACTCTTTACGAGAAGAAATAACGCATAGTACAAAATTAGCTTGTATCTCCAAAACTACACGTTGTATCTCGAAAAGAATTGTTGTGGCGTGTACGTCTTAACATGTAGCATCTAAAGAGAACCAAAAGGAGAATTTTCTTTCGTCAAAATTTTTCAGAAAATCACGTTTTAAGGAAATCCCGCATCGTGCGAAATTATCTTGTTTTTCCTAAACAACACGTTGTAAGTCGAAAAGCTTTCATGTTGCGTGTATGTCTAAGTGTGTAGCCTCAAAAGAGAAGGCACAGGACAGTTTTCTCTCGAAAGGATATGTAAGAATACCACTTCATAAGGAAATACAGTTTTGCAGAGTAAAGACATATACGTACGCATTGGAAACTCTTTACGAGAAGAAATAACCCATAGTACAAAATTAGCTTGTATCTCCAAAACTACACGTTGTATCTCGAAAAGAATTGTTGTGGCGTGTACGTCTTAACATGTAGCATCTAAAGAGAACCAAAAGGAGAATTTTCTTTCGTCAAAATTTTTCAGAAAATCACGTTTTAAGGAAATCCCGCATCGTGCGAAATTATCTTGTTTTTCCTAAACAACACGTTGTAAGTCGAAAAGCTTTCATGTTGCGTGTATGTCTAAGTGTGTAGCCTCAAAAGAGAAGGCACAGGACAGTTTTCTCTCGAAAGGATATGTAAGAATACCACTTCATAAGGAAATACAGTTTTGCAGAGTAAAGACATATACGTACGCATTGGAAACTCTTTACGAGAAGAAATAACGCATAGTACAAAATTAGCTTGTATCTCCAAAACTACACGTTGTATCTCGAAAAGAATTGTTGTGGCGTGTACGTCTTAACATGTAGCATCTAAAGAGAACCAAAAGGAGAATTTTCTTTCGTCAAAATTTTTCAGAAAATCACGTTTTAAGGAAATCCCGCATCGTGCGAAATTATCTTGTTTTTCCTAAACAACACGTTGTAAGTCGAAAAGCTTTCATGTTGCGTGTATGTCTAAGTGTGTAGCCTCAAAAGAGAAGGCACAGGACAGTTTTCTCTCGAAAGGATATGTAAGAATACCACTTCATAAGGAAATACAGTTTTGCAGAGTAAAGACATATACGTACGCATTGGAAACTCTTTACGAGAAGAAATAACGCATAGTACAAAATTAGCTTGTATCTCCAAAACTACACGTTGTATCTCGAAAAGAATTGTTGTGGCGTGTACGTCTTAACATGTAGCATCTAAAGAGAACCAAAAGGAGAATTTTCTTTCGTCAAAATTTTTCAGAAAATCACGTTTTAAGGAAATCCCGCATCGTGCGAAATTATCTTGTTTTTCCTAAACAACACGTTGTAAGTCGAAAAGCTTTCATGTTGCGTGTATGTCTAAGTGTGTAGCCTCAAAAGAGAAGGCACAGGACAGTTTTCTCTCGAAAGGATATGTAAGAATACCACTTCATAAGGAAATACAGTTTTGCAGAGTAAAGACATATACGTACGCATTGGAAACTCTTTACGAGAAGAAATAACGCATAGTACAAAATTAGCTTGTATCTCCAAAACTACACGTTGTATCTCGAAAAGAATTGTTGTGGCGTGTACGTCTTAACATGTAGCATCTAAAGAGAACCAAAAGGAGAATTTTCTTTCGTCAAAATTTTTCAGAAAATCACGTTTTAAGGAAATCCCGCATCGTGCGAAATTATCTTGTTTTTCCTAAACAACACGTTGTAAGTCGAAAAGCTTTCATGTTGCGTGTATGTCTACGTGTGTAGCCTCAAAAGAGAAGGCACAGGACAGTTTTCTCTCGAAAGGATATGTAAGAATACCACTTCATAAGGAAATACAGTTTTGCAGCGTAAAGACATATACGTACGCATTGGAAACTCTTTACGAGAAGAAATAACGCATAGTACAAAATTAGCTTGTATCTCCAAAACTACACGTTGTATCTCGAAAAGAATTGTTGTGGCGTGTACGTCTTAACATGTAGCATCTAAAGAGAACCAAAAGGAGAATTTTCTTTCGTCAAAATTTTTCAGAAAATCACGTTTTAAGGAAATCCCGCATCGTGCGAAATTATCTTGTTTTTCCTAAACAACACGTTGTAAGTCGAAAAGCTTTCATGTTGCGTGTATGTCTAAGTGTGTAGCCTCAAAAGAGAAGGCACAGGACAGTTTTCTCTCGAAAGGATATGTAAGAATACCACTTCATAAGGAAATACAGTTTTGCAGAGTAAAGACATATACGTACGCATTGGAAACTCTTTACGAGAAGAAATAACGCATAGTACAAAATTAGCTTGTATCTCCAAAACTACACGTTGTATCTCGAAAAGAATTGTTGTGGCGTGTACGTCTTAACATGTAGCATCTAAAGAGAACCAAAAGGAGAATTTTCTTTCGTCAAAATTTTTCAGAAAATCACGTTTTAAGGAAATCCCGCATCGTGCGAAATTATCTTGTTTTTCCTAAACAACACGTTGTAAGTCGAAAAGCTTTCATGTTGCGTGTATGTCTAAGTGTGTAGCCTCAAAAGAGAAGGCACAGGACAGTTTTCTCTCGAAAGGATATGTAAGAATACCACTTCATAAGGAAATACAGTTTTGCAGAGTAAAGACATATACGTACGCATTGGAAACTCTTTACGAGAAGAAAGAACGCATAGTACAAAATTAGCTTGTATCTCCAAAACTACACGTTGTATCTCGAATAGAATTGTTGTGGCGTGTACGTCTTAACATGTAGCATCTAAAGAGAACCAAAAGGAGAATTTTCTTTCGTCAAAATTTTTCAGAAAATCACGTTTTAAGGAAATCCCGCATCGTGCGAAATTATCTTGTTTTTCCTAAACAACACGTTGTAAGTCGAAAAGCTTTCATGTTGCGTGTATGTCTACGTGTGTAGCCTCAAAAGAGAAGGCACAGGACAGTTTTCTCTCGAAAGGATATGTAAGAATACCACTTCATAAGGAAATACAGTTTTGCAGCGTAAAGACATATACGTACGCATTGGAAACTCTTTACGAGAAGAAATAACGCATAGTACAAAATTAGCTTGTATCTCCAAAACTACACGTTGTATCTCGAAAAGAATTGTTGTGGCGTGTACGTCTTAACATGTAGCATCTAAAGAGAACCAAAAGGAGAATTTTCTTTCGTCAAAATTTTTCAGAAAATCACGTTTTAAGGAAATCCCGCATCGTGCGAAATTATCTTGTTTTTCCTAAACAACACGTTGTAAGTCGAAAAGCTTTCATGTTGCGTGTATGTCTAAGTGTGTAGCCTCAAAAGAGAAGGCACAGGACAGTTTTCTCTCGAAAGGATATGTAAGAATACCACTTCATAAGGAAATACAGTTTTGCAGAGTAAAGACATATACGTACGCATTGGAAACTCTTTACGAGAAGAAATAACGCATAGTACAAAATTAGCTTGTATCTCCAAAACTACACGTTGTATCTCGAAAAGAATTGTTGTGGCGTGTACGTCTTAACATGTAGCATCTAAAGAGAACCAAAAGGAGAATTTTCTTTCGTCAAAATTTTTCAGAAAATCACGTTTTAAGGAAATCCCGCATCGTGCGAAATTATCTTGTTTTTCCTAAACAACACGTTGTAAGTCGAAAAGCTTTCATGTTGCGTGTATGTCTAAGTGTGTAGCCTCAAAAGAGAAGGCACAGGACAGTTTTCTCTCGAAAGGATATGTAAGAATACCACTTCATAAGGAAATACAGTTTTGCAGAGTAAAGACATATACGTACGCATTGGAAACTCTTTACGAGAAGAAATAACGCATAGTACAAAATTAGCTTGTATCTCCAAAACTACACGTTGTATCTCGAAAAGAATTGTTGTGGCGTGTACGTCTTAACATGTAGCATCTAAAGAGAACCAAAAGGAGAATTTTCTTTCGTCAAAATTTTTCAGAAAATCACGTTTTAAGGAAATCCCGCATCGTGCGAAATTATCTTGTTTTTCCTAAACAACACGATGTAAGTCGAAAAGCTTTCATGTTGCGTGTATGTCTAAGTGTGTAGCCTCAAAAGAGAAGGCACAGGACAGTTTTCTCTCGAAAGGATATGTAAGAATACCACTTCATAAGGAAATACAGTTTTGCAGAGTAAAGACATATACGTACGCATTGGAAACTCTTTACGAGAAGAAATAACGCAGAGTACAAAATTAGCTTGTATCTCCAAAACTACACGTTGTATCTCGAAAAGAATTGTTGTGGCGTGTACGTCTTAACATGTAGCATCTAAAGAGAACCAAAAGGAGAATTTTCTTTCGTCAAAATTTTTCAGAAAATCACGTTTTAAGGAAATCCCGCATCGTGCGAAATTATCTTGTTTTTCCTAAACAACACGTTGTAAGTCGAAAAGCTTTCATGTTGCGTGTATGTCTAAGTGTGTAGCCTCAAAAGAGAAGGCACAGGACAGTTTTCTCTCGAAAGGATATGTAAGAATACCACTTCATAAGGAAATACAGTTTTGCAGAGTAAAGACATATACGTACGCATTGGAAACTCTTTACGAGAAGAAATAACGCAGAGTACAAAATTAGCTTGTATCTCCAAAACTACACGTTGTATCTCGAAAAGAATTGTTGTGGCGTGTACGTCTTAACATGTAGCATCTAAAGAGAACCAAAAGGAGAATTTTCTTTCGTCAAAATTTTTCAGAAAATCACGTTTTAAGGAAATCCCGCATCGTGCGAAATTATCTTGTTTTTCCTAAACAACACGTTGTAAGTCGAAAAGCTTTCATGTTGCGTGTATGTCTAAGTGTGTAGCCTCAAAAGAGAAGGCACAGGACAGTTTTCTCTCGAAAGGATATGTAAGAATACCACTTCATAAGGAAATACAGTTTTGCAGAGTAAAGACATATACGTACGCATTGGAAACTCTTTACGAGAAGAAATAACGCATAGTACAAAATTAGCTTGTATCTCCAAAACTACACGTTGTATCTCGAAAAGAATTGTTGTGGCGTGTACGTCTTAACATGTAGCATCTAAAGAGAACCAAAAGGAGAATTTTCTTTCGTCAAAATTTTTCAGAAAATCACGTTTTAAGGAAATCCCGCATCGTGCGAAATTATCTTGTTTTTCCTAAACAACACGTTGTAAGTCGAAAAGCTTTCATGTTGCGTGTATGTCTACGTGTGTAGCCTCAAAAGAGAAGGCACAGGACAGTTTTCTCTCGAAAGGATATGTAAGAATACCACTTCATAAGGAAATACAGTTTTGCAGCGTAAAGACATATACGTACGCATTGGAAACTCTTTACGAGAAGAAATAACGCATAGTACAAAATTAGCTTGTATCTCCAAAACTACACGTTGTATCTCGAAAAGAATTGTTGTGGCGTGTACGTCTTAACATGTAGCATCTAAAGAGAACCAAAAGGAGAATTTTCTTTCGTCAAAATTTTTCAGAAAATCACGTTTTAAGGAAATCCCGCATCGTGCGAAATTATCTTGTTTTTCCTAAACAACACGTTGTAAGTCGAAAAGCTTTCATATTGCGTGTATGTCTACGTGTGTAGCCTCAAAAGAGAAGGCACAGGACAGTTTTCTCTCGAAAGGATATGTAAGAATACCACTTCATAAGGAAATACAGTTTTGCAGCGTAAAGACATATACGTACGCATTGGAAACTCTTTACGAGAAGAAATAACGCATAGTACAAAATTAGCTTGTATCTCCAAAACTACACGTTGTATCTCGAAAAGAATTGTTGTGGCGTGTACGTCTTAACATGTAGCATCTAAAGAGAACCAAAAGGAGAATTTTCTTTCGTCAAAATTTTTCAGAAAATCACGTTTTAAGGAAATCCCGCATCGTGCGAAATTATCTTGTTTTTCCTAAACAACACGTTGTAAGTCGAAAAGCTTTCATGTTGCGTGTATGTCTAAGTGTGTAGCCTCAAAAGAGAAGGCACAGGACAGTTTTCTCTCGAAAGGATATGTAAGAATACCACTTCATAAGGAAATACAGTTTTGCAGAGTAAAGACATATACGTACGCATTGGAAACTCTTTACGAGAAGAAATAACGCATAGTACAAAATTAGCTTGTATCTCCAAAACTACACGTTGTATCTCGAAAAGAATTGTTGTGGCGTGTACGTCTTAACATGTAGCATCTAAAGAGAACCAAAAGGAGAATTTTCTTTCGTCAAAATTTTTCAGAAAATCACGTTTTAAGGAAATCCCGCATCGTGCGAAATTATCTTGTTTTTCCTAAACAACACGTTGTAAGTCGAAAAGCTTTCATGTTGCGTGTATGTCTAAGTGTGTAGCCTCAAAAGAGAAGGCACAGGACAGTTTTCTCTCGAAAGGATATGTAAGAATACCACTTCATAAGGAAATACAGTTTTGCAGAGTAAAGACATATACGTACGCATTGGAAACTCTTTACGAGAAGAAATAACACATAGTACAAAATTAGCTTGTATCTCCAAAACTACACGTTGTATCTCGAAAAGAATTGTTGTGGCGTGTACGTCTTAACATGTAGCATCTAAAGAGAACCAAAAGGAGAATTTTCTTTCGTCAAAATTTTTCAGAAAATCACGTTTTAAGGAAATCCCGCATCGTGCGAAATTATCTTGTTTTTCCTAAACAACACGTTGTAAGTCGAAAAGCTTTCATGTTGCGTGTATGTCTAAGTGTGTAGCCTCAAAAGAGAAGGCACAGGACAGTTTTCTCTCGAAAGGATATGTAAGAATACCACTTCATAAGGAAATACAGTTTTGCAGAGTAAAGACATATACGTACGCATTGGAAACTCTTTACGAGAAGAAATAACGCATAGTACAAAATTAGCTTGTATCTCCAAAACTACACGTTGTATCTCGAAAAGAATTGTTGTGGCGTGTACGTCTTAACATGTAGCATCTAAAGAGAACCAAAAGGAGAATTTTCTTTCGTCAAAATTTTTCAGAAAATCACGTTTTAAGGAAATCCCGCATCGTGCGAAATTATCTTGTTTTTCCTAAACAACACGTTGTAAGTCGAAAAGCTTTCATGTTGCGTGTATGTCTAAGTGTGTAGCCTCAAAAGAGAAGGCACAGGACAGTTTTCTCTCGAAAGGATATGTAAGAATACCACTTCATAAGGAAATACAGTTTTGCAGAGTAAAGACATATACGTACGCATTGGAAACTCTTTACGAGAAGAAATAACGCATAGTACAAAATTAGCTTGTATCTCCAAAACTACACGTTGTATCTCGAAAAGAATTGTTGTGGCGTGTACGTCTTAACATGTAGCATCTAAAGAGAACCAAAAGGAGAATTTTCTTTCGTCAAAATTTTTCAGAAAATCACGTTTTAAGGAAATCCCGCATCGTGCGAAATTATCTTGTTTTTCCTAAACAACACGTTGTAAGTCGAAAAGCTTTCATGTTGCGTGTATGTCTAAGTGTGTAGCCTCAAAAGAGAAGGCACAGGACAGTTTTCTCTCGAAAGGATATGTAAGAATACCACTTCATAAGGAAATACAGTTTTGCAGAGTAAAGACATATACGTACGCATTGGAAACTCTTTACGAGAAGAAATAACGCATAGTACAAAATTAGCTTGTATCTCCAAAACTACACGTTGTATCTCGAAAAGAATTGTTGTGGCGTGTACGTCTTAACATGTAGCATCTAAAGAGAACCAAAAGGAGAATTTTCTTTCGTCAAAATTTTTCAGAAAATCACGTTTTAAGGAAATCCCGCATCGTGCGAAATTATCTTGTTTTTCCTAAACAACACGTTGTAAGTCGAAAAGCTTTCATGTTGCGTGTATGTCTACGTGTGTAGCCTCAAAAGAGAAGGCACAGGACAGTTTTCTCTCGAAAGGATATGTAAGAATACCACTTCATAAGGAAATACAGTGTTGCAGAGTAAAGACATATACGTACGCATTGGAAACTCTTTACGAGAAGAAATAACGCATAGTACAAAATTAGCTTGTATCTCCAAAACTACACGTTGTATCTCGAAAAGAATTGTTGTGGCGTGTACGTCTTAACATGTAGCATCTAAAGAGAACCAAAAGGAGAATTTTCTTTCGTCAAAATTTTTCAGAAAATCACGTTTTAAGGAAATCCCGCATCGTGCGAAATTATCTTGTTTTTCCTAAACAACACGTTGTAAGTCGAAAAGCTTTCATGTTGCGTGTATGTCTAAGTGTGTAGCCTCAAAAGAGAAGGCACAGGACAGTTTTCTCTCGAAAGGATATGTAAGAATACCACTTCATAAGGAAATACAGTTTTGCAGAGTAAAGACATATACGTACGCATTGGAAACTCTTTACGAGAAGAAATAACGCATAGTACAAAATTAGCTTGTATCTCCAAAACTACACGTTGTATCTCGAAAAGAATTGTTGTGGCGTGTACGTCTTAACATGTAGCATCTAAAGAGAACCAAAAGGAGAATTTTCTTTCGTCAAAATTTTTCAGAAAATCACGTTTTAAGGAAATCCCGCATCGTGCGAAATTATCTTGTTTTTCCTAAACAACACGTTGTAAGTCGAAAAGCTTTCATGTTGCGTGTATGTCTACGTGTGTAGCCTCAAAAGAGAAGGCACAGGACAGTTTTCTCTCGAAAGGATATGTAAGAATACCACTTCATAAGGAAATACAGTTTTGCAGCGTAAAGACATATACGTACGCATTGGAAACTCTTTACGAGAAGAAATAACGCATAGTACAAAATTAGCTTGTATCTCCAAAACTACACGTTGTATCTCGAAAAGAATTGTTGTGGCGTGTACGTCTTAACATGTAGCATCTAAAGAGAACCAAAAGGAGAATTTTCTTTCGTCAAAATTTTTCAGAAAATCACGTTTTAAGGAAATCCCGCATCGTGCGAAATTATCTTGTTTTTCCTAAACAACACGTTGTAAGTCGAAAAGCTTTCATGTTGCGTGTATGTCTAAGTGTGTAGCCTCAAAAGAGAAGGCACAGGACAGTTTTCTCTCGAAAGGATATGTAAGAATACCACTTCATAAGGAAATACAGTTTTGCAGAGTAAAGACATATACGTACGCATTGGAAACTCTTTACGAGAAGAAATAACGCATAGTACAAAATTAGCTTGTATCTCCAAAACTACACGTTGTATCTCGAAAAGAATTGTTGTGGCGTGTACGTCTTAACATGTAGCATCTAAAGAGAACCAAAAGGAGAATTTTCTTTCGTCAAAATTTTTCAGAAAATCACGTTTTAAGGAAATCCCGCATCGTGCGAAATTATCTTGTTTTTCCTAAACAACACGTTGTAAGTCGAAAAGCTTTCATGTTGCGTGTATGTCTAAGTGTGTAGCCTCAAAAGAGAAGGCACAGGACAGTTTTCTCTCGAAAGGATATGTAAGAATACCACTTCATAAGGAAATACAGTTTTGCAGAGTAAAGACATATACGTACGCATTGGAAACTCTTTACGAGAAGAAATAACGCATAGTACAAAATTAGCTTGTATCTCCAAAACTACACGTTGTATCTCGAAAAGAATTGTTGTGGCGTGTACGTCTTAACATGTAGCATCTAAAGAGAACCAAAAGGAGAATTTTCTTTCGTCAAAATTTTTCAGAAAATCACGTTTTAAGGAAATCCCGCATCGTGCGAAATTATCTTGTTTTTCCTAAACAACACGTTGTAAGTCGAAAAGCTTTCATGTTGCGTGTATGTCTACGTGTGTAGCCTCAAAAGAGAAGGCACAGGACAGTTTTCTCTCGAAAGGATATGTAAGAATACCACTTCATAAGGAAATACAGTTTTGCAGCGTAAAGACATATACGTACGCATTGGAAACTCTTTACGAGAAGAAATAACGCATAGTACAAAATTAGCTTGTATCTCCAAAACTACACGTTGTATCTCGAAAAGAATTGTTGTGGCGTGTACGTCTTAACATGTAGCATCTAAAGAGAACCAAAAGGAGAATTTTCTTTCGTCAAAATTTTTCAGAAAATCACGTTTTAAGGAAATCCCGCATCGTGCGAAATTATCTTGTTTTTCCTAAACAACACGTTGTAAGTCGAAAAGCTTTCATGTTGCGTGTATGTCTAAGTGTGTAGCCTCAAAAGAGAAGGCACAGGACAGTTTTCTCTCGAAAGGATATGTAAGAATACCACTTCATAAGGAAATACAGTTTTGCAGAGTAAAGACATATACGTACGCATTGGAAACTCTTTACGAGAAGAAATAACGCATAGTACAAAATTAGCTTGTATCTCCAAAACTACACGTTGTATCTCGAAAAGAATTGTTGTGGCGTGTACGTCTTAACATGTAGCATCTAAAGAGAACCAAAAGGAGAATTTTCTTTCGTCAAAATTTTTCAGAAAATCACGTTTTAAGGAAATCCCGCATCGTGCGAAATTATCTTGTTTTTCCTAAACAACACGTTGTAAGTCGAAAAGCTTTCATGTTGCGTGTATGTCTAAGTGTGTAGCCTCAAAAGAGAAGGCACAGGACAGTTTTCTCTCGAAAGGATATGTAAGAATACCACTTCATAAGGAAATACAGTTTTGCAGAGTAAAGACATATACGTACGCATTGGAAACTCTTTACGAGAAGAAATAACGCATAGTACAAAATTAGCTTGTATCTCCAAAACTACACGTTGTATCTCGAAAAGAATTGTTGTGGCGTGTACGTCTTAACATGTAGCATCTAAAGAGAACCAAAAGGAGAATTTTCTTTCGTCAAAATTTTTCAGAAAATCACGTTTTAAGGAAATCCCGCATCGTGCGAAATTATCTTGTTTTTCCTAAACAACACGTTGTAAGTCGAAAAGCTTTCATGTTGCGTGTATGTCTAAGTGTGTAGCCTCAAAAGAGAAGGCACAGGACAGTTTTCTCTCGAAAGGATATGTAAGAATACCACTTCATAAGGAAATACAGTTTTGCAGAGTAAAGACATATACGTACGCATTGGAAACTCTTTACGAGAAGAAATAACGCATAGTACAAAATTAGCTTGTATCTCCAAAACTACACGTTGTATCTCGAAAAGAATTGTTGTGGCGTGTACGTCTTAACATGTAGCATCTAAAGAGAACCAAAAGGAGAATTTTCTTTCGTCAAAATTTTTCAGAAAATCACGTTTTAAGGAAATCCCGCATCGTGCGAAATTATCTTGTTTTTCCTAAACAACACGTTGTAAGTCGAAAAGCTTTCATGTTGCGTGTATGTCTAAGTGTGTAGCCTCAAAAGAGAAGGCACAGGACAGTTTTCTCTCGAAAGGATATGTAAGAATACCACTTCATAAGGAAATACAGTTTTGCAGAGTAAAGACATATACGTACGCATTGGAAACTCTTTACGAGAAGAAATAACGCATAGTACAAAATTAGCTTGTATCTCCAAAACTACACGTTGTATCTCGAAAAGAATTGTTGTGGCGTGTACGTCTTAACATGTAGCATCTAAAGAGAACCAAAAGGAGAATTTTCTTTCGTCAAAATTTTTCAGAAAATCACGTTTTAAGGAAATCCCGCATCGTGCGAAATTATCTTGTTTTTCCTAAACAACACGTTGTAAGTCGAAAAGCTTTCATGTTGCGTGTATGTCTAAGTGTGTAGCCTCAAAAGAGAAGGCACAGGACAGTTTTCTCTCGAAAGGATATGTAAGAATACCACTTCATAAGGAAATACAGTTTTGCAGAGTAAAGACATATACGTACGCATTGGAAACTCTTTACGAGAAGAAATAACGCATAGTACAAAATTAGCTTGTATCTCCAAAACTACACGTTGTATCTCGAAAAGAATTGTTGTGGCGTGTACGTCTTAACATGTAGCATCTAAAGAGAACCAAAAGGAGAATTTTCTTTCGTCAAAATTTTTCAGAAAATCACGTTTTAAGGAAATCCCGCATCGTGCGAAATTATCTTGTTTTTCCTAAACAACACGTTGTAAGTCGAAAAGCTTTCATGTTGCGTGTATGTCTACGTGTGTAGCCTCAAAAGAGAAGGCACAGGACAGTTTTCTCTCGAAAGGATATGTAAGAATACCACTTCATAAGGAAATACAGTGTTGCAGAGTAAAGACATATACGTACGCATTGGAAACTCTTTACGAGAAGAAATAACGCATAGTACAAAATTAGCTTGTATCTCCAAAACTACACGTTGTATCTCGAAAAGAATTGTTGTGGCGTGTACGTCTTAACATGTAGCATCTAAAGAGAACCAAAAGGAGAATTTTCTTTCGTCAAAATTTTCAGAAAATCACGTTTTAAGGAAATCCCGCATCGTGCGAAATTATCTTGTTTTTCCTAAACAACACGTTGTAAGTCGAAAAGCTTTCATGTTGCGTGTATGTCTAAGTGTGTAGCCTCAAAAGAGAAGGCACAGGACAGTTTTCTCTCGAAAGGATATGTAAGAATACCACTTCATAAGGAAATACAGTTTTGCAGAGTAAAGACATATACGTACGCATTGGAAACTCTTTACGAGAAGAAATAACGCATAGTACAAAATTAGCTTGTATCTCCAAAACTACACGTTGTATCTCGAAAAGAATTGTTGTGGCGTGTACGTCTTAACATGTAGCATCTAAAGAGAACCAAAAGGAGAATTTTCTTTCGTCAAAATTTTTCAGAAAATCACGTTTTAAGGAAATCCCGCATCGTGCAAAATTATCTTGTTTTTCCTAAACAACACGTTGTAAGTCGAAAAGCTTTCATGTTGCGTGTATGTCTACGTGTGTAGCCTCAAAAGAGAAGGCACAGGACAGTTTTCTCTCGAAAGGATATGTAAGAATACCACTTCATAAGGAAATACAGTTTTGCAGAGTAAAGACATATACGTACGCATTGGAAACTCTTTACGAGAAGAAATAACGCATAGTACAAAATTAGCTTGTATCTCCAAAACTACACGTTGTATCTCGAAAAGAATTGTTGTGGCGTGTACGTCTTAACATGTAGCATCTAAAGAGAACCAAAAGGAGAATTTTCTTTCGTCAAAATTTTTCAGAAAATCACGTTTTAAGGAAATCCCGCATCGTGCGAAATTATCTTGTTTTTCCTAAACAACACGTTGTAAGTCGAAAAGCTTTCATGTTGCGTGTATGTCTAAGTGTGTAGCCTCAAAAGAGAAGGCACAGGACAGTTTTCTCTCGAAAGGATATGTAAGAATACCACTTCATAAGGAAATACAGTTTTGCAGAGTAAAGACATATACGTACGCATTGGAAACTCTTTACGAGAAGAAATAACGCATAGTACAAAATTAGCTTGTATCTCCAAAACTACACGTTGTATCTCGAAAAGAATTGTTGTGGCGTGTACGTCTTAACATGTAGCATCTAAAGAGAACCAAAAGGAGAATTTTCTTTCGTCAAAATTTTTCAGAAAATCACGTTTTAAGGAAATCCCGCATCGTGCGAAATTATCTTGTTTTTCCTAAACAACACGTTGTAAGTCGAAAAGCTTTCATGTTGCGTGTATGTCTAAGTGTGTAGCCTCAAAAGAGAAGGCACAGGACAGTTTTCTCTCGAAAGGATATGTAAGAATACCACTTCATAAGGAAATACAGTTTTGCAGAGTAAAGACATATACGTACGCATTGGAAACTCTTTACGAGAAGAAATAACGCATAGTACAAAATTAGCTTGTATCTCCAAAACTACACGTTGTATCTCGAAAAGAATTGTTGTGGCGTGTACGTCTTAACATGTAGCATCTAAAGAGAACCAAAAGGAGAATTTTCTTTCGTCAAAATTTT